>NW_026873318.1:0-145775 GCF_032173495.1 Musca vetustissima
ATGGAAGTCCTGCTGATTGATACAGGCTTTTGAGTTTTGTTTTTGGTATTCAATTTACATAAAAAAATGCATGACTAAACACAATCAATTGTAACAAAAAACTAAACTAAATAAAATTTATTTAAGTTTTTTGTAACATACAATTAAAAAAAAAATTATATAAAAGCGATTAAAAAAAAATATTTGAAAGGGATTAATTTTAATTTTTGTATTGAAAAATATATTCTGTTAAAAATCAGGCCTTGTGATTGCTGGAAAAATTATAAAATTCCATTTCTCGATCATCAAATAAAATTTTTCTTAAAAGACGTCGTGGTGCGTATAACTGTCGTCATACATTATACGCATCAATGTACTTTTATTTATATGATTAAGAATAAACATTATTAAATTAGTTTTATTTTTTTTAATCAATTGAAGCCCTTTCTATGTGAAGAAATATTAAAAAAATGTAATTATTGAACAAATAGAATTTTCTTTAAATAAGGCATGGACTTTGGTGCGTATACCTTTGGCCATACATCATACGCACCAATATTGAAATTATTTATTTAAAATCCAGGCCTTGTGTATTTGTCAAAAATGAATTTTTAAACCAGTGAACGGAGCAGTATAGTCGGACGGGGCCGACCACACGATACCCTACACAACTACCTCGGAACTCTAATTTTCTGTGGATTTTTAATCCGAGCGTGGGCAATATTTCATGATAGTTGTACCCTCTTGCCCGATTAGAGGTCAACAGCACATCTTCCTTACACTGACCTATTTTCAGAATAGGTCAACAATTTACTCTAGTGTGGTAATGGGTTGCTAAATAATATCTGAGTACGTAAGCACCTATAAATATTTAAGTGTAACTCCCACATCCGAGTACATGCGACCATATAATTGATATCAATTTAAAGGTCAACCACTCCTCTTGGGTATACTATCAACTTCTCTGGTCTATGTCCTTCAGGGGTAAATCTATACGCTATAGGATACACATTTTGTCATTTTTCACACAAAAGTACGGGTCCATTTGACCCGCTAAATAAATAAATTTCTTGAAAATTGGTCCATAACTGTGGCCTGTATCGTGTTTACAAATTATAATGGACAGACGGACGGACACACATGTCTAGATCGACTCTGCTAGTCGAGATATGACGATCGGTATACTTAAAGGTGGGTCTAGGACCAATATTTCGTGACATTACAAACTTTTGGGGCTGCACGAAGCTATAATACCCTGACAACATAGTTGTGTAGGGTATACAAAATATATTTTTATACCCTTCATCACACTGTGGTACAGGGTATTATGTATTTGTGCATATGTTTGTAACAGATAAAAAAAACAAGATGAAATTTGGTGTAGCTCATTTATTTGGCCCAAGGACGAACCCTATTGAAATTGAAGAAAATCGGTTCAGATTTAGACATAGCTGCCATATATATATAAATATATATTCGTCCGATTTGAGGTAAATGGTGTACAAAAGTTCCACATATCTTTCGATTTGCATGAAATTTGGCACAGCGTACTGAATTGAGTCTAGAATGATGTGTGCTAAGTTTCGTGAAAATCGATTCAAATTTAGATATAGCTCCCATATATATTTTCGTCCGATTTTATGTAAATGGTTCACCAAATACCCTATATATACTTCGATTTGCACGAAATTTGACACAGCGTAATGAATTAGGTCTAGAATGATGTGTGTTAAATTTCGTTAACATAGTTTCAGAATTAGATATAGCTCCCATATATATTTTCGTCCGATTTATTGTAAATGTTGCATCAAAGTCCCTATATATTAGTCGATTTGCACGAAATTTGGCATAGAGTACTGAATTAGATCCAGAATGATGTGTGCTAAGTTTCGTGAAAATCGGTTCAGATTTAGATATAGCTCCCATATATAGTTCCATCCGATTTAAGGTAAATGGAGCACCAAAGTCCCTATATATTTTTCGATTTGCACGAAATTTGGCATAGAGTACAGAATTAGGTCCAGAATGATGTGTGCTAAGTTTCGAGAAAATCGGTTCAGAATTAGATATAGCTCCCATATATATTTACGTCCGATTTTATGTAAATGGGGCACCAAAGTCCCTATATATCTTTCGATTTGCACGAAATTTGGCATAGCGTACTGAACTGAGTCTAGAATGATGTGTGTTAAATTTTGTAAAAATCGGTTCAGATTTAGATATAGCTCCCATATATATTTACGTCCGATTTTATGTAAATGGTACACCAAAGTCCCTTTATATACTTCGATGTACACGAAGTTTGGCATAGCGTACTGTATTGAGTCTAGAATGATGTGTTGTAAGTTTTTGAAATTGGTGCAGATGCAGCCATAGCTTCCATATGTATTTCGAACGGGTATCTGATAGAGATTAAATTTTTAATAGTTCGCTATTCGGGAATATCAATTTTACTATTAATCGTTTTCCATAAATGTGTCCCATGGTACACAGATGACTTTAAATCTGCCCGAATGAAATTAAATTTATCATAGGTTGCAGAAAGACATGAGTTTGTTCCTTCGAAGGGGACATTGTAAGGATACAAATGTACAATATACCCAAAATGGTGAAGGGTATCATATAGTCGACCCAGTCCGACTTTACTACTTTTCTAACTGGTTTTTAAATATCCACTTGTTTTTAACCTAATAAATTACCATTTCATTTTCATTAAAAAATAAATTAACTAAGTTCTCTATTTCATTATCCTGCTAATCGGTTTTTGTCGAAGTAAAACTTTTCCAATAAACAGATTGTATTTCAAATACCATTAGAGGTTATAACAACAAACCAGAAAAAGGCAATAACAGAAAAAAACTCCCAAAAAATACATGTTAACAACAACAAATGAACTGCTAATGACCCTTTAAGCCTTTCGGATAAATATGTGTTAAAAAAAACTTTTCCAGCGGGCAGAAGGTTTGGGGTCCATTTTTCGCTTAAAACATCCTGCGAATTGAATTCAGCTTTTCCACACTTTTATTCCCTGCTTCTGGTTCTATTAATTATTTATGCAAATGTATTTTTGTTTTTTGTATGTAACAAATTTTTAAGTACTTCGTTGTTGTCGTCAGAGTCGGAGTCCGGGTCCCCCATGTTGCCTTTAATGGAGAATTCATTTGTGTGACCACAAACGTTTCCGTTGTGGCAACTGAAAGGTAGAATTTTTATATTTCACCTTTTTTTGGCGGGGAAACAAATACTGTGGGAGGGGTGAGAGGGCAACCAACTTTCCACCACCTACCTGCTCTGTACACCATAAGGTATAAATTACCACCGAGCAAAACCGGAAAGCAGTTAATGAATACAGTGTTGAGTCCAAAGTCAAAATGGAGTGAAAAGTGCAAAAAAAAAACAAAATCCCACCATAACTTATGTTAATGAAATTTCGGTTGAGGATAAAAAACTGGGACCACAAGGGAGGGGGATATTGAAAAGCAAAGAGGAAATGTGAGTGGATTTTTATGTTGGCTTATGTATTTAAAAAAAAAAAAAAAAAAAAAAGAATCTGAAACAATGATTATTGCCGTTTTATTTAAGAATTAAGTTTCATGGTGATTCGTGGCGTATGACTAACGACAATACTTATACGCAGGGGTGTTCCCCTTTATTGCTATGCCTTTTTAAATATCAGGGATCCACAGAAGGCGTGATTTTTTTTTTTTTTTGATTGCCACAAAGCATAGATAGGGGATGATAGATATCAAGCAACGGCTCTGATTGGCTTTAACATGGCGAAGTCCAGGCTTATCTTGGTCCCT
The DNA here is from genome assembly GCF_032173495.1 of Musca vetustissima. Lineage (NCBI taxonomy): Eukaryota > Metazoa > Arthropoda > Insecta > Diptera > Muscidae > Musca > Musca vetustissima. The sequence continues at coordinate 3,783 of NW_026873318.1, forward strand.
CTTTCATCTCAATTGTGGACACTGACCTCCCCGTGGTGGCACCTGGGGTAACTTTTTTCATCACCCGATAAAATAGTGAGCTAATATGTGCCGCGAGTTCACCCATAAGAACTATAAAAAATGGGTTGAGGCGTCGGGTTAGTTGCCCACACTCGGAAACCCGAACCTGCTATGAAAAAGCAAAGAAAACCAAACCCACCTAATGTTGACGACCCCCGTCAGCGTATAAAGGACCACGATCTGCGAATCTGCACTTGGATTTGCGCGGATGTACTCAAGAAGTACAAAGCCGATATTATTGCCTTACAGGAAAAGCGATGCAAAGGGATTACGCCCTGTATTATAGCTGCCATGAAACGAGGCATGAATTTGGCTGCGGATTTATGGTTAACAGGAGAATAAAAGACCTCATCTCCAGATTCACTCCAAACGATGAACGAATTGCTAAAATCCGTATAAAAGCGAAGTTCTTCTACATCAGTCTCATTTGCGTCCATGATCCGACCGAAGATAAAGATGAACAGACCAAAGACATTGTTTACGAGCCCTTAGAAGCAGCATATGACCGTTGCCCTGGCCATGACAAAAAATTCTGAAGGAGATTTTAATGCAAAAATCGGAAGGGAAAATATCTTTGGCCCCACGGTCGGAAAATTCAGCCTCAACGAAGAAACATTCGACAACGGTATGAGGTTGATTAACTTCGCCGCGACAAAAAAGCGTGGTAGTTAGCAGCTCCAGATTCAAGCATCTCGATATACACAAGGCCACTTGGATTTCTCCCGATCGAACAACGAGAATTCGAATCGATCATGTTGTGATAGGCGGAAGACATTCATACAGTGTGTAAGGCGTCCGATCCATACGAGAAGTGAATATCGATTCGGACCACTACCTTGTAGCAGCCAAGGTTTGGTACGATCAGGAGTGTCGTAATGCTACTGATATGAAAAATGAAGCGTATAGGGCAACCCTGCGGACACTAGCAACTCGTAATGCGATGGAGAACTATCGGGAGAAAAGGAGAAACAGTGAGCGTGAGCAAACCGAGATGTACAGGAGTCAGAATGAAGTCCGAAAATTCTACCAACGTGTAAAACACCAAACCGAAGTCTTTGGTGCAGGCACATCCTCCTGTTGTGATGAAGAAGGAAACCTGGTGACAGATACAGACAGCGTGCCGAGGATCTGGAAGGAGCATTTTGAAAAACTTCTGGTATCAAATAGTAGCAGCGAAGTGGATACCCCAGGACCAATAATAGATGACGGTATAGAGTGTATACCACCTAGCCAAGATGAAGTCAGAATAGCAATCAATCGGCCGAACTATTCAAGACTGGTGGTAAGATGATGGTAAGGTGCATGCACCAACTGATTAGTACAATTTGGCTAGAAGAATGCATGCCCAATGATTGGAACCTCAGCATCCTGTGACCCGTGCACAAGACAAGACGATATGCGCTAACTATACAGGAATAAATCTCCTTCCCAGTGCTATCCAGTATGCTGTGTGAACGATTGAAGCCAATGGTCAATGTCATTATTGGATTATATTGGACCATAGCAATCGGACATGGCAAATCCACCATTGACCAGATTTTCACTCTGCGCCAAATCCTGGGAAAAAACCCACGAGAAACACATCGAAACATACCACCTATTCGTCGACTATAAAGCCGCATTCGCGACAGCCCTATCCGTTTAGAGGTGTTTAAAGTCATGACTACGTTCGTCATTCCTGCAAAATTAATACGGCTATGCAGGATAACTTTAAGTGGCACAAAATCAGCAGTTATAGTCGGAAAGGACCTATCGGAGCCCTTTAATACCGAACGAGAATTCAGACAAGGTGACAGTTTTTCGTCCACCTATTCGTCGACTATAAAGCCGCATTCGCTAGCCCTATCCGTTCAGAGGTGTTTAAAGCCATGTCTACGTTCGGAATTCCTGCAAAATTAATACGGCTATGCAGGATAACCTTAAGTGGCACAAGCTCAGCAGTTAAAGTAGGAAAGGACCTATCGGAGCTCTTTAATACCGAACGAGGATTCAGTCAAGGTGACAGTTTGTCGACACGACAAACTGGCAAAGGTGAACAGAAATGGCACTCTGTACACCAAACAACACCAGTTACTCGCCTACGCCGATGACATCGACATAATGGGTCGAACAGTGAGAGCGGTAACAGCCACCTTTGAACAAATTGAGAACGAGTCTGCTAAAGTGGTGGGACTGGTAGTAAATGGCGAGAAGATCAAGCTGATGGTATCAACGCGCAAGATGTTCAGTAGACTCGGACTAACTGTGGAACTTGAGAACTACAGCTTCGAGGTCAAAGATTTTATATACCTTGCTACCGCCATAAACAAAACGAATGACATCAGTTGTGAAATTCGGAGAAGGATTGTGATGGCCAACATATGCTACTATGGTCTGAGCAAAGAACTCAAAAGCAAGGTCACTTCCCGCCAAACCAAACTCAGACTCTACAAGACGCTAATACTACCCGTGCAGTTATATGGATCTGAAGTATGGGTACTTACGCAGGCAGTTGAGGCTGCTCTTGGGGTGTTTGGGAGAAAATTTCTCCGAAAGATCTATGGCCCGATCTGCCTTGACGGTGAATATCGCCGTCGACTGAACCATGAGTTGTACCAACTATTCTCGGACATCGACATTGAGTTGCAGCGACTACGTTGGCTAGGTCATGTTGTGAGAATGGATGAAGATGCCCCAGCCCAGAAGACATATAAAAGCGAACCAGCTGATGGTTCACACAGAAGGGGAAGGCCACGAATAAGATGGAAAGACCAAGTGGAAGACAAAATTGCCGAATATGGTCTTTCAAATTTAAAAAAGAAAACTGCGCAAAAGACCGACGCGCCTGGAAAATTTTTTTAAGCTCGGCTTATGGAACGAAAGAGTTGTCACAAGCCAGCTAAGTAAGGATTTTTTAAAAAATATTTTTCGAAATTTACATAAAGAAAAAAAATATTTTTCACATGTTTATTTTGAAATGATTACCCGGTGCTCTGGGGCGTATAACCAATAATTCACAATTATTATTCATACGACTCCATGAACCTCAATTATTATAAATTATACGCATCATGGTTCCAATATGATAATTTTTAACATAATAACCACAAAATATGTGCGATTTCAAAAAACAAGTAGATTTTAAAAAGTAGAAATTTTTTTCAATCCTCAACCATATGTCTCAATTATTCTCATAATTTTCAAATATTTTGTCATGTCTTCCTCTTCTTCTTCTCCTTAATTTCTCTTGTGTGTTGCAACAAAAACTCCTTCATTCTGCCAGTCGGTCTGTCATAATTTTTTTCCTCCTAGTTTTCTTTTCCGCAATGCTGACATCACCATCATACGAACAGTATTTGCCGTAACAGTTTCCGTTTCCGCTTAAACAATTTTTATACCACACTTAAACATGTTTTGTTACATTGTCCGTTGCTGACTGTTGTGATTTCGGGGTCTCGGTGTGTTTGTGTGTGTGTCATTTAACTAAATGTCGTTATGTCAAGCACTTTGCCATGAGAGTTTTTTTATTTATTTTTTTTTTTTTTTGGCTGAGAAGGACATTAAAAAATTGTAAAGCCATTCAACTTGAAATGCCACTGATAGTAGTTCGTTTCGAACATAAAATGCAATTGACTGTGGGGGTTGGGAAGGGCGAAGGTACATAAAGTTCTATGAGGACATGGAAGAAATGAGGGGCAAACATAACGGACTCTGGAAAAAAATATTTTGTAAGAACGTGGGTCTCTGCAAAATACTATTATAAATAATCCCGCTTCTATAGATCCTTAAAAATATCCTTGTCGTTGAAATTTTGTTTTAAAAATTGTTATTTAGTTCAAAATAGTCCTACTGGAACCACGATGCGTATAATTAATAGTATTTCATGTTCATGGTGTTGTATGAGTAATTAATTGTAGAATATTCCGTATACGTCTAAGGTCGATGGGTAATTCATTTAAAATAAAAAGGTGAATTTAAAAATATGATTTTAAAAAAATCCACGCCTTTTATGAAACCCCAAAAATATGCTTTTAAAAAAATCCACGCCTTTTATAAAACCCTAAAAATATGCTTTTAAAAAATCCACGCCTTTTATAAAACCCAAAAAAATATGCTTTTAAAAAAATCCACGCCTTGTGTAAGTCCCTAAAAATATGCTTTTAAAAAATCCACGCCTTTTAGAAAACCCTAAAAATATGCTTTTAAAAAATCCACGCCTTTTATAAAACCCTAAAAATTTGCTTTTAAAAAATCCACGCCTCTTATAAAACCCTAAAAATATGCTTTTAAAAAATCCACGCCTTTTATAAAACCCTAAAAATATGCTTTTAAAAAATCCACGCCTTTTATAAATCCCTAAAAATATGCTTTTAAAAAATCCACGCCTTTTATAAAACCCTAAAAATATGCTTTTAAAAAATCCACGCCTTTTATAAAATCCTAAAAATATGCTTTTAAAAAAATCCACGCCTTTTATAAAACCCTAAAAATATGCTTTTAAAAAATCCACGCCATTTATAAAACCCAAAAAAATATGCTTTTAAAAAAATCCACGCCTTGTGTAAGTCCCTAAAAATATGTTTTTAAAAAATCCACGCCTTTTAGAAAACCCTAAAAATATGCTTTTAAAAAATCCACGCCTTTTATAAAACCCTAAAAATATGCTTTTAAAAAATCCACGCCTCTTATAAAACCCTAAAAATATGCTTTTAAAAAATCCACGCCTTTTATAAAACCCTAAAAATATGCTTTTAAAAATCCACGCCTTTTATAAATCCCTAAAAATATGCTTTTAAAAAATCCACGCCTTTTATAAAACCCTAAAAATATGCTTTTAAAAAATCCACGCCTTTTATAAAACCCTAAAAATATGCTTTTAAAAAATCCACGCCTTTTATAAAACCCTAAAAATATGCTTTTAAAAAATCCACGCCTCTTATAAAACCCTAAAAATATGCTTTTAAAAAATCCACGCCTTTTATAAAACCCTAAAAATATGCTTTTAAAAAATCCACGCCTTTTATAAAACCCTAAAAATATGCTTTTAAAAAATCCACGCCTTTTATAAAACCCTAAAAATATGCTTTTAAAAATCCACGCCATTTATAAAACCCTAAAAATATACTTTTAAAAAATTCCCGCCTTTTTTAAAACCCTAAAAATATGCTTTTAAAAATCCACGCCTTTTATAAAACCCTAAAATATGTTTTTAAAAAATCCACGCCTTTTATAAAACCCTAAAAATATGCTTTTAAAAAATCCACGCCTTTTATAAAACCCTAAAAATATGCTTTTAAAAAATCCACGCCTTTTATAAAACCCTAAAAATATGCTTTTAAAAAATTCACGTCTTTTATAAAACCCTAAAAATATGCTTTTAAAGAATTCACGTCTTTTATAAAACCCTAAAAATATGCTTTTAAAAAATCCACGCCTTTTATGAAACCCCAAAAATATGCTTTTAAAAAATCCACGCCTTTTATTCTCCTTGAAAAAAATTATTTAAAAAATCCACGCCTTTTATAAAACCCTAAAATATGCTTTTAAAAAAATCCACGCCTTTTATAAAACCCTAAAAATATGCTTTTAAAGAATTCACGTCTTTTATAAAACCCTAAAAATATGCTTTTAAAAAATCCACGCCTTTTATAAAACCCTAAAAATATGCTTTAAAAAATCCACGCCTAGTGAAGGCTTTACGATTTTTTTAAATCCAGGCCTCCTGAGACTCTTTTTGATTAAAATTTTCATTGAAGGACCATGGGTCGTATAACTAATAAGAATTAAGGTCCAGGGTATGGTATGAGTAATAATTCTTGGGCATTGATTATACGACCCAGGGTACTGAGGGGGTCATTAAAAATAAAAAAAACACAAAATTATATATTTTTTTAAAATATTTTTTTATTGAAAAAAAAAAATATATAAAAAATACAAAAACAATAAAAAATAAAATTACAACAACAAAAAATATTTTTTTGTATAAATATTTTTTCTAATTACCTGCAATCTCGATGAGGGTGGTGACACCACCAAACATATCTGCATTGTGGCCTTTAGAAATTCCTCACGCCGGGCATTTAAATCTCGCAACGGTCCCGATCCAGATCCTGACATTTGAGTCATACCCATTATGTTGCCACTACCACCACCACTCGCCGGTGGTATGGCAATCGGAGAGGTAACAGCCTGTTGTTTAAATGGTCCCATACGTTGTTGTTTATTAAGACTGCTCGAAGAGGCGGTTCGCTGTGGCGGCGATGATGAGGTCACCGTTGTGGAAGGCAAAAAAGGATTAAGGCTACGTACTAGATTACACGAGGAAGATGAAGAGGAAGGATTTTTCGATGCTATCGATTGATGAGAGGCCTGACTGCTACTGTTGCTGATCGGTGTGGTGTGAGGGAAATCCAGCTTCGTGGGTGTTGAGAGGCTGAAAAGTTTCCGTTTATGTTTGCCAGGGGTAGAGGTGCCGCCCAGCGAGGAATTGGAACTGTCATAGCGAGTGGAAGAGGCCAGACCACTGGGGACACCGCCGTAGGCTCCCCCTGCATATTCACTGTGGGTGGATTCTTGTGACCCTGTACGACTATAGTTCGGGGTGGGTAGCTGGGCCGAATGACAACCTATGCGATATTTTACCGAGGTCACATTTGAATCGAGTTCCTCTTCGAGATCTCGCTCTTCTTCTTCCTCCTCGTAGGTACTGTGATAGGTGCGTGCGGTGATTTCGGGGAGGAATGGATTGCTCGGCGAGGCCAGGGTATATTGGTAGTAGTTGCGAAGGGAGCCATTGGAATCCGAGAGGTTTTCTTTGTGTTTTTGGTGCGGAACTGTTTCTTCCTCTTGCGAGAGGGGAAATTGTGTTGCATCCTCAGGGTGATTGAGATTCTGACTTGTTGAGGGGAAATTGCAAAGATTCTCCCATTCTCCCGAAGACGAATTAAAGGAGGAGATGGTAAAGCCTTCATTCGAGTGACCCTGAATGCTGCGGGAACTTTCATTGCTGGACTTGAAAAGGAAATTTTGTAGGCGGGTTAGCTTGGCTGCAGTACTGCTTTCACTGGCTGTGCTACAGCTGCGACTGTCAGCGGTGACATTGGGATGATCGGAGGTCCCACATCCTCCTCCGCCACCCTGATCACTTTTACTGCTACTCTGCTGTTCCAAGCGCCTATTTCGTGTTCCTGTCCCTCCAGCCGCCACCTCTTGCTGTGAGGGTGCGCTGAGATTCCGATTATTACCCTGATTGGAATTGGGGTTCGAGTTTGTGCTCACTTCTCCACCCATACTGTTGTTGTTGTTCATATGCCAGGCCCAATAGCTAATGCTGGTGGTAGGGCTCTCACAAAAATTCGATTCCAGCGAGGTACTGGAATTCGTGGTGGCCACACTACTCAAATGGCGATAGGCAAATTCGGGTGGTGTACTTTCATCAGGACTATCGAGTAGCAGGGCTGGATTGATATGACCCCCAAGACCTGGTAAATTGGTGAGGGAAAATATCGATGCCGAATTTTGTAACTGTTGATGTAAAGGCCTCAGACCTCCTCCTGCTCCACCTCGTTCCGTGGCATCGATTTTATCTTGGCGTTTTATTTCCAGCGACTTATGTTCGGCCCTGCGAAAACTACGCCTTAACTTTTCGGCAAATTTAGATTCTTTATGGGGTTTATGTTTTACCTTTTCCCCTTTACTCGACGGGGTAGGGGGTGTCTTGTCACACCCGTCGTTTTCCAAGAGCTTTTCGTGCATTTGTTTATGGGTGATGTTGTCTCCGGAGGGGGGTTGTTGACGGCTCTTCGTGGTTTCGTTGTCGTTTTGATTCGTTATTAACGCTACTGTGGTCACAGCGTTTTCGATATCGATATCTTTGGCAGCTGTTGGAGGTGTCACAAAACCTCCACCCATTACGCCTGCAATGGGTTTGGAGCCCTTGGCAGATAATTGTACTTCGGAGCGGGTAGTTATTAATTCCGCATCATCGGAATCAAAATTATCTGTGGATCTTCGAAGACGATGGCGTTTTTTCGTTGATTTTTCCGAAGTGGAAGAGGATGGTGATATGGTTTTCAAAATTTCTGTAGTTGCTGGTGGTTCCGCTCTGTGTTTTTCTCGCGTTAACTTGCCATCCATAATATTTTGGAAAACACGCCAAAGAAAAAAAACGACCAACTAGCAATCAATTATGATGAGATGAAGACGATGATGCTGCCGAAGATTCTGACGAAAATTCAGAGGATGATCGATTTTTTTGATTACGATTTTTGACTAAGTGGTAAAGTTTTGGTTTTTTTAATTTATTTAATCCTATAAAGAAGCGTTTTGGTTTTCCCCTAAAACGTAGATTTGTAGTTTTTTTTTCAGTTTGATTTTGGTTTTTTGATTTATTTTTTTTTAATTCTATTCCCAATAAAAAAACTTTTCGACTACTTTCTTTGTTTTCTGTAGAATTATTTTAAACTAGATTTAATTTTTTTTTTGATTACTTAAAAATATTATATTTTTTAAAGCCAATTAAATTATGTTAAATTTTTCTCTTGATGATTTTGTTTTACAAAAAAAATTGTATGTTTGCTGGAAGAAAAGAAAACAAATTACACAATTAAAGACAATTTTTATTAATTCCATTTAAATAGCCCCTAAAAATATGCCACACAAATTCCACAAAATATAAAAACGCCTAAAAGTAGGCACCATATTTTATAATAGTATTTTATGGTCACAGCCTAAATGTATGCAACGGCCATAGCAAATATAAACTACTATCACCTAAAAGTAGGCAAAAATATGATTTTTTAAAATAAATCCTCAGCTACAACCTCAGGACCTCTGTAGGGAAAAATCATCCTCAGTAGGCGAGGAAAAAACATTATTCTTCACTAGCTAAGAAAATATTTCCATCCTCAGAACCTGGATTTTTTCTATAAAAAAATATTATCAGCAGATGCTTAAATTTGTTTCTGAAAAAAATAAATCTCAGTTCTTGACAGATTGTTTCCTCGAGGGATCTGTCGAAGGTTTTTGCTTAACAATTTACTCTAGAGGCAGAGCTTAGCTTTGCTTTAGGAAAAATCTTTCTCAAGAGACAAAGGACCTGTTCAGACACGGATTATTTTTTTATGGACTAATTGTTGTCTTCATGGTCCAGCGATTTTTTTTCTGTAGACACAGCAGATGTTTAAATTTTTTCCGCAAAAAATCTCAGTTTTTTTAACGGGATGTTTCCACAGAACAAAATTGTTCTTTGAGGGACCTGTCGAATGTTTTACATAGGGAAACATTTTGCTCAAGAGGCTGATGTTTGATTTGCTTGAGGAAGCCTTAGTCAGTGACTTGAGGATTTTTTCCTATAAAAAAACTCTGCCTGAGAAAAATTTTTCTTGGAAAAAATTCTCTCAGGGTCCTCAACCAAAACGTGTATTCCTCACGATCCTCATTTTTTTAATAAAAAGAACCTTTGCAGACACGGACTATAAAGCTTAAAAAAAATTCTTATGGTTTTTTTTTTGTCTTAGAAATATCTTCAGAAAGACTTTTTGTTCAAGATCTATTAATAAGGTCACCAAAGTAGCAATTGAAATCGGAAAACAGCTGTTTTTTTTTTCTCAATTCTAATGTCAAAAAATTCGACTTTGTTTACATTTTCATAATGGAAGTCAATTCACAATAATGCATTTTGACAGCAAACTTGAGAGGTATCGATTTCCAGCTGGTCTCCCTGGGAGACCTTATTTATAGGCCATTTTTTTGTCGAAGTAAATTTGGTAAAAATATCATACCCCTGAGGAAGTATTTTTTAGTAAAAAAAAATCTTAGGTCTTCATGAGGTCTTATTGCAATCGAAAACAGTTTCCTTATACAACTTAAGGACTAATTTCTATGGAAAAATTCCCAGTAACGAAGGAGGCTAGCTTTTGTAGTAAGAAATCCCCAAAAAAGTTTTTTTCTCTTCAAAGTAGTTACTCGAGTTATAAAAGAAAATTTTTTCTATAGCAAAAAAATCATCAGGAAGCTCAAAAAAAAAAAAAAAAATCGTCGGATGTTTTTTATAATAGAAGAATTTCTAGGTTCCATCTATATGAATTATTTGGAGCCAGAAATGATTTTTTTAAAGAAAAAATCCACCGAACATCTGAAGAAGATTTTTTCTTTTTTTATGTGGTTATTTATACTCTTTCGAGTCGAGCTTGATGATCTAAGTTTTGCAATGAAAAGGAAAGCCAGGATTACCCACCATTATGCGACGCGTTTCGCCGTTGGATAAGCGGCTCATCAGGCATATTGGGCTATGTGGCTTTACAAATGTCGTACGTTGATAACTTGTATTTATTCCGCCCTGATGCGAAACTTGCATATGCGAATTAAATTCAAATTTGTCAAAGTTTGACATTTGTCTTCATTCTAGGAACAGTCCTTTTCAAAGCAGATTTTTTCTATTAAATTATATTTTCTGACCCATGAAGAGGCCTTGTTTTGATAGAAACAAATCCTGAGACCATTGAGAAAGAATAATAGACAATAATCATGAAGTTACTGTGGTGAGTTTTTTTATAAAACAATCGCCAAGGACCCGCAACGATTTTTTTTGTTTGTATCAGAATCTTCAGACCAATGAGGAGTCTTTTTTCCGAACTTACGTTTGAAGAGGATTTGTTCACCTTTCATAGAAATAATATCGACCTCAGTTAACCAGAGGTCGACTATTTATTTATAAGAAAACTTCTCCAGAACTCAGGAACAGTCCTTCAGGGAACTCTCTACAGGGCCATCGGGAGACTTTTTCAGTCCAAATTATACTTAGCCACGAAAGAGGGAAATTTTCTGTGACAGACATTTGAAAAATACTTTTTTCACCTGGGTCGTATTTTTTCTCTAAGATAAAAAAAATTGCTAGATCTCATTTTAGTCATTCCAAGACCTCAATTCACCGGAGGTCAGTATTTTTTTCTATAAAAGAAGTTGCTAGAACTCTGTTCCAGAGGTATTTTTTTCTACAGACAAAAAATTCACTAGACTACACTGATGATAGTTTTTTCTCTATAGTCAATAGTGAGCGGAAGTCTACAGCTCACCTGTGGTTGGTATTTTTTATTCCTTTTGAAAAAAAAATCCCAAGACCTCAGTTCACCGGACGTCGGTTTTTAAATTAGAAAAATCTCATGATCCGTTAATAATACATTTTTGTGCCAGGAACCCGAATTCCGCATTTTCGAACTCGATTTAATTTTGGAAGAAATATATATACGTATACTTTCCTTGATAGTTACCCTGCGCACTACCTAGCCGGGCAGATGACTTCGAATTTTCTAATTTTTTTAATAGAATTTTTTTTCTATAGAAAATATGGGTATCAGAAGGAGTGAACCGATATTCCCCATCTTCGAAGTTGATTTATGTGTGGAAGAAGTATTATGATGTGTAAAGTTTGGTCCAAATCACATACTTTCTTTAAGAATTATTGTGCCCACCCTAGGAAGTCGGACGACGGAAATTTGTCTGAAACGGATGCGGTACAAATATGTGAAAATATGTGATTTTTTTTCTTAAAAAAATCCTTAGTGAAGTGAAAATCGGAAACCCGATTTTTATAGCAAAAATACCATAGGAAATACCGATAGCAAAAAAAAAACCTTATCAGGACCCTGGGGAATTTTTTTCTATGGCAATTCATAGGAACTAGTTAAGACTTTTTATAAAGTCTTAACTGTAGAAGGTTTCATTCTCAGTTCCTGAGAAATAAATCCCATTGAGGGACCTTGGTTTTTTATTGAAAAGGACTTCCTCAATGAGTTTTATAAATGAAATGTTCCTGATTTTTTTTTAAAAATATTTGAACATTTTTTAACGGAAAAACTCCCGAAGTTGCTGACAATATTTTTATTCTAAAAAAATAAGCATTTTAGAGAACAAAAGTTGTATACAGGCAATAGTTGGGCTCCTGAAAAATATTCTTTGAATTTCAGGTCCTACTTTTTTCCGGCGAAAATACACATTCTCAGTCTCACAAGGAAGCCCTTTTTTTCTGTAGAAAATAAAAAAAAAATTCAGGCGCAGAGGTAGACTTTTTCCCTTGAAAAAAAAAAAATATATCTGAAGACCAGGGGTATTTTTTCGCATGTACAATTTTTTGGGGACTCTAGGGAAGATTATTTTTATAGAAAAACTCCCTCAGTAACTAACAACATTAAAATAACCAGTGAGCGGAGCAGTATAGTCGGACGGGCCGACCATATGATACCCTACATAACTACCACGAAAAGAAAACTCCACTTTCTAAGTCTGACATATTTTCCAAAATGTTTTTTTGAAGTGAATTTTTTTAGCCATAAAATAAAAAAAAAATTAGTCACATTAGGTTTTGGATGATTTGACCCTCGGAATATTGACCGATCATCATCTAAACAGCCGCTCTAAGTATTTGGTCAGATCCCCTTCACCTTGTATAATATAATAATAATAATTGCCTATAGAGGGACTAGAAAATCTGACAAAATTAAAGTTTTCGGTTCATTGCACCCCCCCGAATGAAATCTCAACTTCACCGACAACTATAGGCGTCGTCCTTGAAAATAATCGGAAATTCATGTACAATTTCAAAGCGATCAGCGCCATTTCCGTCCTCTAATGGAGTAATAGTAATACTATGCGCATAGTCACCTTTATCTAATTGCGTATAACTTCCACATCCGAGTACATACAGCCATATAATTACTATCAATTTGAAGGTCAACAACTCCTCTTGGATATACTATAAACTTCTCGCACTGTGTCCTTCAGGAGTAAATATATACGCCATAGAATACAAATTTTGTAATTTTTCACACAAAAGTCAGGGTCCATTTGACCCGATAAATATTGACCGATGTTTATCAAAACAAGTATGCTTATTATTTGGTCCGATCCCCTTCTCCATGTAAAAATTCGAGATGTTTGAGCCATAATTGCGGCATCTGGAGCGACCAGAAAAGCCGACAAAAATTAAGTATTTTCTCCATTTCATTCCCTAAATATTAATCGATCTTTACCAAAAACAATAGGGGTCTTCATTGGCCAGAACCCATTCTACATGCAAAAATTATAAAAGACAGATGGACGGACACACATGTCTAGATCTACTCAGCTAGTTGAGATATGACGATGGGTATACTTAAAGGTGGGTCTGGGACCAATATTTCGCGGCGTTACAAACTTTTGGGGCTGCACAAAGCTATAATACCCTGGCAACATGGTTGTGTAGGTTGATTATTTTATAGAACAAAAATTCTATATATCCAGAAGTTTGCCTTCTTATAAAATTCTACGATGTTGAGGTCCTACTTTTTTTTGACTAAAATAGTGAACCTCATACAAAATGACTTCCCATACTTTTTGAAAATTCCCTTATTAACAATTATTTATTTCCTAACCTCAATGACTGATATAATTTCCTTCAACTACAACACAATCGGCCTTTGTATGTTGTTTCCTTCCGGCCATTGGTTGGGGAATTATAATTAATACGAGAGGAAGTAATAATATTTTGTTATTTGGCCATAAGAAAACAACACACCAACACATGTAAACACATACAAAACTAAGCAAACAACAACAAAAAACCAAAACACACACACACACACACACATGGAAAATAAAAATAATTCAAGAACATAAAAAATCGGAATTATGCCTTAATTAAGTAATTCTTCTTTCCACACACACTCACCGGTTCTCACTGGGTAAAAACTTGCAAAAATAAAACCCTGAGTAACCAAGCGGTACGGACACACAGAGGTGGCAAAGGAAATCAAACAAATAAATAAAGAAAAAAAACCTTGGGTGTTGAAAATAAATACAAGTTATGAAATCATTTTTTTTTTTTTGGTGGACTACCTAACACCCACATCTGAAACAACCGGCTACCATATTTCTCCTACTATTCTACAGGCCTTTACAATAGACTTCGACTAGCCAGTCAGCCATCCAAATGAAATCAAACACACACTCCTTCAAAGAAACAACACAATCCCTGTCTGCAAAGTATGCCATAAAAAAATCGGTGAAAAAAAAAATACCTAGAAAATAAAAGTGGTAGCACTCCCGAAAAGTATGCAACAACAAATCGTTGACCTTTTGCATGTTCTTCTTCTGCTGCTTTTTTCGATTTCGTAATTCTTCGTGATGGCTACCAACCATCGAGTGAATGGCGAATATTGAGTGGAGGTATGGCGACTGACGTCGTTATTACCATACGTGTTCGCCATTCAGCCGAGGTTGTTGTTTTTGTTTTCATTTTTTGTTATTATTGTTTTTGTTGTTCCTGGTCGTCCTGTCAATGGTATGTAAAATCGTGTTATTATTGTTCTAGTATTTGTTTATCGTTTGAATGTGTGTTGTGTTGTTGTTCTACAGAAGTATTTTATTTCTATAGATGTTTTACAATGGTTCGGGTCATTCCATTCAGGGCCTTTATTGTTTTTGTGTGTTTTCGGTGGAGAGAAGGAGGAGGGTGTGTTGGTTGGTTGGTCGATTTTGATGTTCATGTTTTATTGCCATAAATAGGGCTAACGGAAACACACAAAAATAATAAAAACAATAAAAACCCATTAAATCATAGCATATTGTTTAGGCTGTGTCTAAAACAAAAACTAAATATGGCAAACAAAAGGAGGAAATATGGAGGGGAGGGGGAGGACATCGAAATTTTCAACGAAGAGTGGGACTCAAAGTTTCCATAAAATTTAGCAATGAAACAAAAAATGTAATTAGAAATCAATTTTAAATATAATAAAAAGAGGTACTATGTTTTTCATTGCCTACATTTAGGAGATAACAATTAAAACCAGAAAGGAAAGTAGTATGTAAAATCGGATACAAATATATATGGGAGCTATATATATAAAACTGAACGGAACTTAGCACACATCATTCTAGACTCAATTCAGTGAGCTATACCAAATTTCGTGCAAATCGAAATATATATAGGGACTTTAGTACACCATTTACATAAAATCGGACGAAAATATATATGGGAGCTATATCTAAATCTGAACCGATTTTTACGAATTTTAACACACATTATTCTAGACTTAATTCATTATGCTGTGTCAAATTTCGTGCAAATCGAAGCATATTTAGGAACATTGGTGGACCATTTACCTAAAATCGGACGAAAATATATATGGGAGCTATATCTAAATCTGAATCGATTTTCACGAAACTTAGCACACATTATTCTAGACACAATTCAGTGAGTTATACCAAATTTCGTGCAAATCGAAACATATTTAGGGACTTTGGTGCACCATTTAGATAAAATTGGACGAAACTATATGTGGGAGCTATATCTAAATCTGAACCGATTTTCAGGAAACTTAACACACATCATTCTACACCAAATTCATTACGCTGTGCCAAATTTCGTGCAAATCGAAAAATATATAGGGACTTCGGTGCACTATTTGCCTTAAATCGGACGAAAATATATATGGTAGCTCTATCTAAATCAGAACCCATTTTTCCCAATTTCAATAGGGTTCGTCCTTGGACCAATTAAGTGACCTGTGCCAAATTTCATCCAAATCGGATCTTAAATGTGACATGTACTTTGTTCACAAAAATACATGGACGGACAGACGGACGGACGGACAGGCGGACATGCGTAAATCGACTCA
The DNA here is from genome assembly GCF_032173495.1 of Musca vetustissima. Lineage (NCBI taxonomy): Eukaryota > Metazoa > Arthropoda > Insecta > Diptera > Muscidae > Musca > Musca vetustissima. The sequence continues at coordinate 19,475 of NW_026873318.1, forward strand.
GAAAGTGATTCTATGCATATTCTCAAAAGGAACCATGTGTCTATCTCGTTTCCTTTTGCCTGTTACAAACATATGCACAAAGACATAATACCCTGTATCACAGTGTGGTGAAGGGTATAAAAAGTGTTAACTTGTTCTGCAGAAGTAAAATAATTTTGCATTGCCGACTTTAAGGAGATATCATTTACAAAGTACGAGCCATGAAAAAACTCTACAAATCTCACAGGCAAAGGTTGGTTGGCACGAAACACCCCCTAAAAAACATATAGGAAGAAATTGGTGCATATTTTTGGGCGCCTTCAAAAAAAAAGACATCGAGAAAACATAGTGCACACTTTTAGGCCAACATTTTTATTTAAATTTAGGTGTATTTAAATTTTGATTTTTTTAATTTCTTTCGCACCCTTCCTACTTCGAATCACCACATCATTTGTGTATTGCGGTTATTTTTGTTGGACAGGTAATGAATACTTTGCGAATATTTAAAGACTGTATTTCTGGGGAAATGATTTAAATAATTGATAACCCGACCAGAACAGAACAAATTAAATACAAACGATAAGAGACTTTCGTGCTGTGGTTATTTAAAACCTTTCAACAAAAATATAAGGAGAATAATTTAATTATGGAAGCAGTAAGCCCAGACTCAGAGGAATTATTTTTCAATAAATCAGAGGATATTTTCCATAAAAAATCGGTCCTCAGTATAATGGATATTTTTTTAATAAAATTATTATTATGTGCCTGAAGAAGGGTCTTCTTTGTAGATAATGTTTCTTGTTCTCCTGATGAAGAGTTATTTCGATAGAAACGTAGAAAGGCTTTTTCCAGAGAAAATATAATTTTAGATTATCATTGGCCTGAAAAAACTATCCCTACCGTAGGCCTCATATATGTTTTTTTTTACTTTAAATAGCTGAGGAGTTTTTCTACAGAATACAATACTGTTGGAGAATATTTTTCGAGGGGAAAAATACTCTTTTCATCAAAAAAGTTACTATACGGAAAGGAAAGGAAATAATTCTCCACACTTCAACGGCCTGTCAACAAATCTACATTCCTCACTTCTTTTTCTGAGGAATTATATTTATAGAAATTCGTCTCAGTTACTGAGATATTTTTTTTTCTTTGCAAAAAACTCATTTCAGAATCTCTGGAATTTTGGTTCGATAAAAAAAACTCATCCCCGATCCTCAGAATTTTTAGGATCCTCAAGACATGACAATGAGGATATTTTTTTCTTGAGAATTTTTTATTAATCAATGAAGTCATCTCATACCCTGTCAATACTATGGAAGACAGTTTTTTAGTTTTTTTTTTTATTTTCCGAATAATTTCTTTCTGAGGACCCATATTTGTTTCATCAGACGTTAAGAATCATCTCGGGCTGATATGTATTTTATGCCCCACAATAATATTATTCTCAGGTTTTCCTCGAATCTGTCTCGTATTGCTAAGAATTATCAGCCCCCAGAAAAAAATATTTTTATAGAAGAATTTTTCCGGAAATATCTAATTTTTACATAGCCAGAGAATTTTTTTTTTAAATTCCTAAGAATTCCTCATAAAATTTTTATTTCATTTAAAAGGATCTTCATCGGGAGTCCGAGAATTTTTTGATCTAAGAAATTCGGTAGGATTTTTGTGGTTAAAATGCTTTTCGAAAAATGTTCTCAGTTTCTCCCGAGTGACTTTTTCAGCAAATCCTCCTATACCAACATTTTTACAATTAAATATTTTTCAATTTCCTAATTTTATGTGAAATTTCGTTCTGTAGAATTTTTATAGAAAAAAAAATAATTTCAGAGAATTAAATTTCTTCATCGGTCCTTGTGTATCCTTTTATTCCCTATAGTATTGTTTTGATCCACAAAATTCGTCAGGAATTTTTTTCTATTAAATTTTTCTGTGAAAAAACCCCGTTCCTGAGCGGCTGACGGAATTTGTCTCAAGAAAAAAACTCCGCTCCTTGGATAAGGATTTTTTTTCGTTTATAAAAAATTCACACTGCAGTTGTTGATAGATTTTTTCCAATAGAAAAAAATTACCATTTACAGAAGAACGTTCTCTGGAAAAAAACTCCTCTCAGTCGATGGTTAAATTTTTGTCTAAAACATTTTGTTCCTAGAAACTTATAAATTTTGAGGTACTAAGGTTTTTTTTTTAATCGGACCTTAGGTTCTGAGGAATTTGTTTTCCATATAAAAACCAGGGTATATATATATATATATATTCAGATACGGAAGACCTCATTTGCGGAAATTTGTCCCTGGGTAGTAAAGAACATTGCTGAGGATTTTTTCATCACCAGTTCCCTAGTTTATTTACATGGTGAGCCATAATTTAATGTCTGTGAAAATTGTTAGTACAACTAGAAAGGTCAACATCTACAATTACAATATGGTTCCATATTAAAACTACTTGTATGCATTTAATTTGTTAGACAAAAGAGTGTATCAAGTTAAAAAAAAAATATATATATATATATATATATATAACAGAGGGAGTCATCTCCATATATGTATATGTGCGTGTGTATTTGTGAATAATTTTTTGCTGGCCATCACATTTTTTGTTTAAATAATTATATGCAGAGAGAAAGACTTCATATCTGTTATACCTGTTATACAATTAGACTAGTTTTACGAAAAAAAAAACAATGGCAGAATTTATACGAAGGTGGTTTGATAAGGGAAGGGAGATTTGAAAAAAAAATATTTTATAATGAAAATAATTTTTTATTAGAATTAATTAAACAATTTATATGGGGAAAAATAACATTTCGAAATAATGTTACCATTAAAAAATCCTTTAATTATGAAAAATATTTTTTATTAAAAAAAAAATTATTTTTACATAAAAAAATAATTTTTATTTCAAAAAAATATTTTTATTTAAAAAAATAATTTCTATTTGAAAAACTAATTTTTATTTAAAAAAATAAACATTAAAAAAATTTCTATTTGAAAAAAATAATTTTTATTTAAAAAAATAACCTTTTTTAAAAAAAATTTTTTTATTAAAAAATAATTTTTTTTTTTTAATATTTTTATTTAAAAAAAATAATTTCTATTTGAAAAAATAATTTTTATTTAAAAAAATAATTTTTATTTAAGCAAATAAACATTTAAAAAAATAATTCTTATTTGAAAAAATAATTTTTATTTAAAAAAAATAATTTTTTTTTAATTTTTTTTATTAAAAAATAAATTATTTTATTTTTTTCCAAAAATTTAATTTCTCTGTTTATTGCCCCTCCCTCCCTTTGCCATTTAAAAAATTTACGCACTTGAATTTTTGTTGCGAGCTTTTGTGGTGGCGTTCGCATTTCATTTTATTTATACACCTAAAAGTATGCAAGACCATGTTTAACCACTTGTGCATAGCTAACGTGGATGCCTTTGTTAGGGTATGTTGGTGTGTGTGTATATCACAGTGTGTGTGTGTGTTTGGATATTGACGGCCCAGGCTGTCCATAAAAATGTTTTAAGTTTGATTCTTTTTTTTACGTTCTCTCAACGGAGACACAAAAACAAAAAAAAAAAAAAAATAAAAATAAACAAAAAATCTAACCTCAGGGCAGAAGCGAGCAGTGGTGCGGTGGATGGTGGTGGTGAATTATTTTTTTTTTCTAAACTTAAGATTCTTTTTATGACCTTCATTTCATGCATTGATTTACATGATTAAGTTGTGAGCTAGAACAAGATAAATTTTTACGAATTTAAGGGTACATCGGGGTATATTTTTTGAGGTTATAAAACTTGTTTGAGACTATAAAACTTCCATAAAAATCAATACTGAGCACAATTCCGAAATCTATTTGATTATTGTATTCTGAAATCTCCCAAAATTACACCTTTAATTTCATTACCCCCCACACAAATTTAATTTCCTCTCCCCGATTTCGCCTTACAACTCCTCTATTTATCTCTCCACCATATGTTGCCACTAAACAATTTTCCATAGCATGAAAGGCAACAAAAACAAAAAATCCGAACCAAAAAATCCCACATAATTTCCCAAATGACTGACTGCCAGCCAGCCATCCTGCATTCTAGGTTCGGATTTTTACCTTCTTCGTTTTTGTTGTTGTTTTTGTCGTTGCCGTTCGTTGTTACAAAGTTAAAACTCGTTTCAAATGACTGTCCCAAATGTCAGTCATCAAAAATCTCTTTTTCTGCTTTAATTTCTATTTTGCCACGTGGTGTGTGTACGTACGTGTATGTGTAAGAAAGTTTATGTATGTGTGTCTGTTTGTTTATTTCACATATATGTGAAAGTAAATACCATTCCTTGCACTGACTCACATTGACAACATTTTCAATTTTCCATAGCATACATTAAGGCGTTCGGGAGAAATTTGTAAATAAATTTTTGTGGTAAGCATAGAATTATGAGCTCTGTCGGTTATTTGCAGAGTAAAATTATACACATACAACTGTGTCATAGGTAAATACACAGACACACACATTCATATATACACAAATTACATTGTTGTATGCACAACAAATATTGCATTTTGTAAATTATGACATAAACAAATACACAATTGTTTATTTACAAGTGACAAATAAATGTTATACTCAATCCTTTAGGAATTTATATTTTCTACGGAAAATTCGGAAGCCCTAAGGATTGAGGATTTTTTTCTGTAGAACATCTATAGGACAGAATTGCCATGAAGAGTTAGGCCAGAAAAAATCATCAGGTACTAAGGATTAATTTTCATTAAAAAAAAATCTGAGAATAAAGATAGTTTTTAGAGGTAATTTCTTTACTGCCTGCGGATAATATTTGGTATAAAAACATCAGTAGTCTTTGGAAAAATTTGGAAAACTTGGTCTCTGAGAAGACTTTTTCCCTAGAAATTCAGGGTATAAATTGTTGATAAAAATCTTCGAAACTAAGGATACTTTTCAGAGGAATCCTTAATCAACTAAGGTCTGATTTTTATAATAAAAATACATATTCGCTTTTTTCTATAGAAGAAATCTGAGATACTCTGTTGTTAGGGTCTGTTTTTTTGTAGAGAAATTAGAATTTCTATAGAAAAAATTAGTTAAAACTTTTTAATAAAAAAATCTTCGAAAAAAACTGTTACCCAGCACACTCTCAGTAGACTTTTTCTATAGAAAAAAATCTTTTTGGACCCTCCTGAGGAAGAATTTCTAAAAAAACAAAAATATATGTGCCCTAGGGGAAGGGCTTTTTGCAAAGTTCTCCTTGTAGGATCGAAACCTTTCAGATCCCAGGAAAAATACTTATTTTCTACATAAACAAATTGCTCAGGAGAAAGGCTCAGATAGATGAGGAAGTCATTTTTCCTGTCACGTTTTTTTTTTCAATACTAACCAGCATTCTCAGGTCCTAGGGATTTTTTTCCTATTGATAAATTCATCTTCAGAACCTAAGATTTTTTTTTTACAAAAAACATACATCGATAGATATCAGTCTTACAACTTTTTCAAAACAAAATTGGTAGACCGCTGGACATATGTTTTTAGAGGTTGTTTGCTATTGAAAATAATGCAGGAACATCACTTCATACTTAGGTATTGTTTGTTGTTGTAGAAAACAAACCATCAGAAGACTTAATCCTAAGATTCCATAATTAAAAAAAAAAATCCAACAAAACTGAAAAATGTTCCTCCTCAACATGTAAGGAGACATCAAATTTTCTAGTAATAGCCCATTTGGCGTATTAGTAATATTAATAATATAGAACAGGTGGTGTATGAATAACATTAATTCTTGGTATTCCGGGTCGTATGACTATGATTACAAAGTACAGGGGACGTATGATTACTACGAGAACAAATTAAACAAAGTATCAGGAATTTTTATACCCGAAAGTGGAATTTGTTTTTTTTTTATAAATAAATGAGAGGAAATGTGGAAAAATCTCCTCGAGGCCATTAGAAAGTCTTTATCTGCAGAAAAAATATTTATCAGGGACTTGAGAGAGATTTTTTGTATTGGAAAAAACCACCAGATTTCTGTGGAAGATATTTTTTATAGAAAAATTCTCCGACTACAAAAAAGACATTTTTATGTAATAACGACAGAAAGACTCCTGAGCGTATATGTGGTAACATTATACATTAGCCTAGATAGAACCATAAATTAAGTTAATACTAAGGAGATTTCTTTTCTACCTTCATTACTGAGGAAATACAATTTTTACTTATAGAAAAATCCAAACTCAGTTCCATGAGATACGTAAACAATTTTTTAAGAAAAACATTTCCTTTGTCAATAGAAAAAATATTCCTCAGGGTCTTGAGAGAGATTTTTTGTATGAAAAGATCCTCAGGCTTCTGTGGAAGATTTTTTAGAGAAAATATCCTCAGATTATATATAGCGAAAACGAAAAAGGAACTTCTGAGCGTATATGTGTTGACAATATACATACGTATGGGTGTACCCATTATCAATTAAAAACCAGAGGTGAGTTTTTTTTAAATCTCCGTCTACCTTCCTTAGTGCCAGTGAGGATTTTATTTCGGAATTTTCGAGAGGAAATTTCTGAGGATTATTATTTGTTTTTGGTTTTCCCTAAAACTTTAATTTTATATATAGGACTTATGACATATTAGGGGCTTGTGGTTTTTTCTGCAAAAATAAAGTCTCTTCAGGTACTCAAAAAAGTAGTTTAAAAAAAAAATTTTGTGGCCGAGAAAAGTTTTTTTTTTCATAAAAAGAAATTCCTCAGGCCTCTGTGAAAAACTTTCTTTACAAAAAATGCATCTAAGCCATGAGGAGGTACTCAGGGCCCTGATTAGGACTTTGTGTCATTGAGGAAGAATTTTTCTTTTGAACAAATTCTCAGGCTCATAAGGTAGATTTTTTATAGTGAATCTGATAAAAAGTCATCGGAGCGCATAAGTGTTGACATAATACATACGCACCCATAAATTAAGTCAATACTTAGAATGCAGTTTTTCAATCTCAGTCAAGGATTTAATTTCTTTAGATATTCCTGAGGATGGCTTCCTCCTCCCTTTTTCTATATACGACTATGAGGAAACTTTTTTCATAGAAAAAAATCTCTGTGGGGCCCTAACGAAGCAATTTTTCAATATATGTACCCCGAAAAAGGCTAATCTTCATTAGGACTGTGGAAAATAAAAAAAAAATAAATAAAAAAGCAAACCAGTGAGCGGAGCAGTATAGTCGGACGGGGCCGACCATACGATACCCTACACAACTCCCACGAACTCTAACTTTCTGAGGATGTTTATTCCGAGTCTGAGTAATATTTCCTGATATTTGCCCCCTCTTGTACAGCCCCCTCTTGTACATTCCTTCTAATTACTTGTCCAGATTACCTTCACGGTGGGTGTGTTGTGATTTTCGGATTATACTCTACTCGAAAACACACACAAAATTATGTTTTCGGTCCATTTCTTCCCAAAATTTTAATCTGATCATCACCGAAAATTGTAGGCGTTGTTCTTGACCATAACTGGAACTTCATGAAAAATTTCAAAGCCATCAGCGCGATATTTCTCCCTTTAATGTGGTAATGGATTACTAAATAATATCTGAATACGTAAGCACATGTAAATATTTGACTGTAACTCCCACATCTGAGTAGATACATCACTATATTTGGTATCAATTTAAAGGTCAACCACTCCTCTTGGATATGTTATCAACTCCTAGGGTCTACATCCTCCAGGAGTAAATATATATGCCATAGAATACAAATTTTGTCATTTTTCACACAAAAGTCAGGGTCCATTTGACCCGCTAAATATTGACCGATCTTTATAAAAACAGGCATGCTTATTCTTTGGCCCGATCCCCTTCTCCTTGCAAAAATTCGCGGTGTTTGGGCCATAATTGCGGGCTCTGGAGCGACCAGAAAAACCGACAAAAATAAAGTTTTTGGTCCATTTCATAACCTAAATATTAGCCGATCTTTTCCAAAAACAATAGGGGTCTTCATTGGCCAGAACCCATCCTACATGCAAAATTTCGTGAAGATTGGTCCATAACTGTGGCCTGTATCGTGTTTACAAATTATAATGGACAGACGGACGGACGGACGGACACACATGTCTCTATCGACTCAGCTAGTCGAGATATGACGATCGGTATACTTAAAGGTGGGTCTATGAGCAATATTTCGCGGCGTTACAAACATTTGGGGCTGCACAAAGCTATAATACCCTGACAACATAGTTGTGTAGGGTATAAATATACCTCAGTTGTCCTGAGAATTAAATTGAAAATGGCTTTCCCAGTTACTGAGATTTTTCAATTCAAAGTAATCATACGTTCCAGTGTACCTTGTGTAGATATCATACGTCCCCTTGTACCACAAATAAATGTTATTCATACGCCAAGTAGTCCAGGTAATTTATATTAGTTATACGCCACGTGGGCTATTACTAGAAATATTCGATTTTCTCATTATACAGAAGGAACCTGAGTATGATTTAAGATCCGAAGATGATTTTCGACCTGAGGGTGACTTCTTATGAAGAAAAAGGTTTAAAAATTCTCATTGACGATTTTTTAATAAAAATAGAAAAATACCTCAGTTATCCGGAGAATTTAAAAAATGGCTTTCACAAATACTGAGATTTTTTCGATTCAAAGTAATCATACGTTCCAGTGTACTTTGTCTAAATATCATACGTCCCGTGTACCAGATATTAATGTTATTCATACGTCAAGTAGTCCATACAATTAATATTAGTTATACGCCAACACCAAGAAGGAACTTGAGAATGATTTAAGACCTGAGGATGATTAAGGTCCTGAGTGTGACTTTTTTCAATTCAAAATAATCATACGTAAATTTTTTCTAGTTATGAGTCACCTCTCGTATACCATGAATAAATATTATGCATACGCCAATTAGTCCATACAATTAATATTAGTTATACGCCACGTGGTTTGTTATTAGAAATATTCGATTTTCTCATCATCAAGAAGGAACCTGAGTGTGATTTAAGATCTGAAGATGATTTTCGACCTGAGGGTGAGAAAAACGTTCTTTAGAGACCTGAGAAGAACTTGTTCATATACCAAAAAATCTCTGGCCCTTCTGTCAATCGGATTTTCTATAGGCAAAATCCGATTATTCTGGTATTTCAATTTTTTTAATTATATTGCCTATTTTCTGGCGCCTTTGCAGAAATGTTGTTTTCTTCTTAGTTACCTTCAAAGTTTGATCAATAAATTATTATTGGCAAGTAGTTTTATTGGGGTTTTCTAGAAGGAAAAAAACAACAAAGAAAAAAGGCTGAGGCCAATTAGGTGTGTGCTGCACCCACAACATTGAATGACGTTGCCAATTAAAAGGATTTTTATAATTACCTGGCATTCAGGGTGTTACATTAGCAAACTATCTAATGTGAGGTGGATTTCCACAATATAACATGGTGATTTATGGTTCGGAAGAAATAAAAAAGGACAGAAGCGGAAGGAAACATAACAAACTAAATAAATGGTTAGGTTCTGGTTCTGTGCCAAGGCGTAGTTTCAAATCTACGATTTTTTTTTTCAATTTTACTAAAAGATTTTTTAAGTTTACTTTGGCAAATAGACAGGTTAGGTATCTGGTTGGCAGGCTGAGAGACGGCTTACCTGGCAGTTCGGAGAGGTAGGTGAGCAAAAAAAGACATGCCAATGTTTTGTTGGTTCCGCCAAACCAGGCAAACACCTGCTGCCAATTTAAAATTACAGACCACTAAATAAATAGCACTCAAGTGGAAAGAGGGAGAAGAGAGACAGAGAGAGGGATTGAGGAAGAGGGGGAGAATGAGGTTGAGGGATAGAAGGTGAAGAAAAAGCAAAAACAAACGTTAGTCTACCTAAGAAGTTTAACTTACGTCATGTTACCCTAAAAGTATGCTTTGCCAAGGTGAACCAAACAAAGAAAGGAAGAAAGAAAAAAAAATGCCTCTGCTCTCAAGGCCAAGATAGAAGAAAAACAAACATTTTTTGTTGCAAGGTGAGGGTGTTTGAAGGTGACATATCATCATCCAGCCACCCTTTCATACACCTGGGGGGATATTCCTCTCCTTATACCTCACAAAAAGATTTCACTTTCCAGCTGTTTGCATATTTGATGTGGCATATTTTTAGGCAGCAAAGTTTAGTTAGAGCACCAGCCACCAGCCAGAAGAGGGAGAGACAGATCTCTCTGGTGGCTCGTCAGGTTGGTTGCTTTTTTTTCTTATTTTTTTTTTGCTACTTACCTATGCAAAGTATATTGACTTTTTATTTGATTTGAAATAGAACGAATGAAAGAAAAAAAAATATTTTGAGATTTTTTTCTTTTCGGATTTTTTTTTTTTTTTTGGTTGGCTGACAGGCGGCTGACTGATTGTAAAGGTGGTGAGTTGGTGAAGTAGGGGTCGAACGAATAGGGCGAGTATTTTTTTGATTTGATTTTCTTTGTCGTTCGTTCGCTTTATGTTTTGTTGGTTGCTTCACATATCACAAGTTTTTGATTACTTAACATTCGTAATGGATTTTCGATTTGACGTTCGATCAGCAAATCAAAGGTGAAACAAATCGGCAATTTTGTTTTTGGATTTGAGTTTCTTTTTCTTCTTCGCTCAGCAATGAAGAACAAGTGATGGTCTGGTTGTTGTGGTTGTTGAAAATCGAAAAATTGGATTTATAAATACCTGTAAGGAAAACAAAAACAAATATTAGAGTTTGTTTTCAAAGATAAACGAATTATGGTAAGAAAAGTGCCCTAGAGTAAAAAAACAAAAATTGAAAGGGAGAGAGAGAGAGAGAGAGAGAGAGAGAAAAATATTTAAACCCATCGAAGAATTTTTTATTCTATAAAAACATCATCTTCTTGAGGAATACTTTGAAAAACTGAAACTACTGAGGTTAGATTTTCAAATCCTCGAAGAGAATGCAAAATTTTTCCTATAGACAAAAAAATACTTCCTCCGTGGCTTATCAAGTAATTATATATTTATAGCCCCGCTGGCGTATGACTAATATTAATTACACGGACCACTTGGCGTATGAATGATATTATTTCCGGGTACTCGGGGACGTATGATTACGGAATACGGATTTATAGCCCAGCTGGCGTATGACTAATATTAATTACACGGACCACTTGGCGTATGAATGATATTATTACCTGGTACTCGGGTGCGTATGATTACGGGATTCGGAGTGAATAAGAAAAATCTCAGACCTCACCAATTTTTTTCGAAACCAAAATTCCCGTTTCTTTATATAAAAATATTTTCTTTCCTCACACTTCGAAAAACATCACCTTCTTGAAGAATTCTTCCTTTCAAAAAACCGAAACCACTGAGGTTAGATTTTTAAGTCCTCGAAGTGAAGGCCAAGATTTGTTCCTATAGAAAAAAATACTTTCTCAGTGGCTTATTGAGTAATTCTCTATTGATAGCCCAGCTGGCGTATGACTAATATTAATTAAATAAACAGGTGGCGTATTTATAGCCCAGCGTGCGTATGACTAATATTAATTACACGGACAACTTGGCGTATATATGCTATTATTTCCTGGTACTCGGGGACGTATGATTACGGGATTCGGAGTGAATAAGAAAAATCTCAGACCTCACCAATTTTTTTCGAGACCAAAAATCCCGTTTCTTTATGTAAAAATATTTTCTTTCCTCACACTTCGAAAAAAATCACCTTCTTGAGGAATTCTTCCTTTCAAAAAACCGAAACCACTGAGGTTAGATTTTTAAGTCCTCGAAGAGAAGGCGAAATTTTTTCCTATAGAAAAAAATATTTTTTCAGTGGCTTATTGAGTAATTCTCTATTGATAGCCCAGCTGGCGTATGACTAACTTTAATTAAATAGAACTGGTGGCGTATGAATGATATTATTTCCCGGTACTCGGGGACGGATGATTACGGAATTCGGATTTATAGCCCAGTTGGCGTATGACTAATATTAATTACATGGACCACTTGGCGTATGAATGATATTATTTTCTTTGTACTCGGGGACGTATGATTACGAGATTCGGACCTCACCGATTTTTTTTTGAAAAATTCCATTTCTTTATTTAAAAATATTTTCTTTCCTCACACACTTCGAATCCAATTGCCCCCCGCTTGACGTATGATTTATATTAATTTGCCTTTTATTGCGAGGGGGCGGCGTATGATTAATTGAATTCGAATTAGAGATGAAAATGCGGGCTTCAATTAATGTAGTCTGCTTTTAGGCACAACAAAAAATATTTAAAAGGCCAGAAGAATTTTTATTCCCTAAAAACATAAGCTTCTTGAGGAATGCTTCTTTTCAAAAAACCGAAACCACTGAGGATAGATTTTAAGTCCTCGAAGAGAAGGAGAGATTTTTTTCCTATATTCTCTATTGATAGCCCAGCTGGCGTATGACTAATATTAATTAAATAGAACAGGTGACGAATGAATGATATTATTTCCTGGTACTCGGGAACGTATGATTACGAAATTCGTAATCATACGTTCTTGGCGTACGAATGATATTATTTTCTTTGTACTCGGGGACGTATGATTACGAGATTCGGACCTCACCGATTTTTTTTTGAAAAATTCCATTTCTTTATTTAAAAATATTTTCTTTCCTCACACACTTCGAATCCAATTGCCCCCCGCTTGACGTATGATTTATATTAATTTGCCTTTTATTGCGAGGGGGCGGCGTATGATTAATTGAATTCGAATTAGAGATGAAAATGCGGGCTTCAATTAATGTAGTCTGCTTTTAGGCACAACAAAAATAAAAAAAAAAAAATCCTTCACCTCAGCCAAAGAAGAAGATGAAAAAAATAAATAATCAATCACATGAAAACTGGCATGACCATCAGAGATTGAATTGCTAGACTAATCAACTTCATGACAGCCAGAGCTGCTCAGGATGATAATGGTGTGATATATTAAAAATAAAAGAGGAGAACAAATAGAGATACAATTTCTCAGACATCTAAGTAGCATTTTTGTAGAGAAAAAATTAAGGGCCCTGAGGAAGACTTTTTTTCTGTAAAAATAAATAAATAAATAAATAAAAGAGGCAGACAATTTAAAAAAGTATTTTCCTAAGGAAAACTTCTTTTTAAGGAAAAAACTCAGAAGAAGGTCTTATTAATAATAAAAAAAAAAATTATGAATCATATCAAATTTTCTTTCTTATGAGCCTGAGGTTTTCTAGCCTAGATGGCGAATTACTAATATTAAATACACGGACCATATGACGTATGAATAACATTTATTCCCGGTACTGAGGGGCGTATGATTACAAGACAAGATATACGTGAACGTATGATTACTACTTCGAGGATATTTCTAGGGATCATAATGTTCCTGAGGAAGCTTTCTTTATAAAACAAAACTCAAGCCACTGAGGATATATTTTGAAGTCCACGAAGGTAGGATTTTTTTATTTTTTACTATAGAAAAAAGTATTTCTCAGTGGTTTATTGAGTATTTGTCTATTAACCTCCCAGTTGGCGTATAACTAATATTAGTTACATGTACCACTTGGCGTATGAATGATATTATTTTCTGGTACTCGGGGAGCGTATGATTACTAGATGAAGTACACGGTAAACGTGTGATTACTACGAGAGCAAATTGAACAAGAAGTCGTAGATTGAGGAATTTTTTGAAATCTAAAATATTTCTGCGGGGAAGGAAGACTTTTTATCGAAAAAAAAACAAACTATCGAAAATTCTCAGTCATTTGAGGAAGACTTTTTTAAAGAAAAAAATGAACTATTTAAAAATATCAGTCATTAGAGGACGTATTTTTTCTCAAGAAAAATGTTTTCTTCTTCGGAAGATGATTTTGTAATACAAATATTATTCATTATTGAGGTAAATTCTTGTATAAAAATTACTCAAGCTACTGATGATATAATTTCAAGTACCTGAGGAAGATTGTAGGATTTTTTTTTTATTAATTTTTTCAATAGAAAAAGTCTTTCTTAGAGGCCTTAGGATTTATTTCTCTTGCATTAGCCCAGTTGGTGTATAACTAATATTAATTACACGGACCACTTGGCGTATAAATAACATTAATTCCTGGTACTCGGGACTGGTACTAGACAAAGCACATGGTGACGTATGATTACTAGGAAAAAAATTAACAAAAAATCGGAAATTGAAGATTTTTTGATACCTAGGGGATTTCTGCAACGAAGGAAATATTTTTTATAGAAAATAAACCATTTAAGGAACAAAATTGTTTAAATAAATTTCCTATGGACCTGAGGACTACTACTTTTTATAGAAAAAACTCGTCAGGCCCTTTAGAATGGCTTTTTAATATAGAAAAATCCGCTGAAATAGATTTTTTTAATATCCACAATATTCAGAGCCTCTGAGTAGGGTAATTAGAAAAAGAAAAAAGACATCTGAACAAGTATTTAAAAAATCTCAGATTTTTTTTCGAATTCGATTTTTTCATTAACAATGATCATTTTTCACCTTCAAGGTGCATTTGTTAGTAATAGCCTTGTTGGCGTATGACTAATATTAATTACGTGGACTTCTGGGCGTATGTATAATATTAATTCGTGATACTCAGGAACTATTATACGTTCCTGAACTATTATACGTTCACGAATTAATATTATACAAAGGTCACGGGAAAAAAATTAAAAAAATGGGAGGAGGCATTTTTATTAACCAAAAATTACCCTCAGTCACACAGTAGATATCGGAAATGCTTAGTCATATCAGGATAACATTTGTATCTATTCTTCATACAGCTAAGAACCATTTCTTTCTAAAAAATATCACCTTCCTGGGGAAGCCTCTTTAAAAAAATGTCTCAAGCTACGCAAAAAAAAACCCATGCCACATTTCCGACATAGCCTAAGAAACTTTTCTCTAGAAGACAGAACTGAGAATAGTTTTTTTTCTAGGGACCCAGGATTTTTGCATAAAACTCAGATTCGGAGATCTTTTTTCTCAGTGGCCTGAAGATTTTTCATTTACAGCAAAACACGTCAAATGGCTGAGAAGTTTTGATTTCGAAACTTTTTTTTGTGAAATAAATCTCACTAATTTTGTAAGCGTTTTTCTATTTCTCAGGAGAAAGGAGGTTTTTTTCTGTAAGAATCCTTGATTTTGTGTTTATTTTGTTTTCGTATCAATGATACGCCCACGTGTACTTTTCGGTAATTTGGAGAAAAAAAATCGATTTCCACTTAAAAAAGGAGAACAATTTTAGTTATTTCCTACACAAAAAATCCGGACGTTCTGAATTATTTTTATTGTTTTCATGGGATAAGTAGTCTTTTGCAGAGCCAGAGATCTATGCCAAATTGAATAAAATTAGTTTTTTCAAATACCCAACATTTTGTTTTATTGCATAAATATTCTCCTCAGAGCCTAAGAAATTTGTTCTGTGAGAATATGTTTGCCTCATAGGTTCAATAGTATTCTATTATTAAAAAAAAAAAATTCTTCGAGAATATCTTCAATAGGAAAAGAATAAAGTATATCGAATTTGATTTGAGGATTTTTTAGCGAAATATCTTCTCATATTGAGTGAGAAATTCTGATAGTTTATTGTAGCATTTATCATACGCTCCAGTGTAGTTTTTTTTCCCCAATAATCATACATCCCTGTACACCATGAATTAATGTCATTCATACGCCAAGTCGTCTATGGTATTAATATTAGTCATACGCCACCTGGGCTATTAGGAGAAAAAAAAAACATTCTTCCCTTAGAAAAATTCCACTTCAGATCCGTCAACGTTCGGAGAACTCAGTTCCGCCTGAGATTTAAAAAATCCACGCCTTGTATAGGTCCCCAAAAAAGTGATTTAAAAAATCCACGCCTTGTATAGGTCCCCAAAAAAGTGATTTAAAAAATCCACGCCTTGTATAGGTTCCCAAAAACAATTATTTAAAAAAATCCTGCCTATTATTTTGCAAAAATTGCGTATACTTAGTACATTTCTTGTCCACCTATAATACGCCCAATTGTACCATTAATTAATAGTAGTCATACGCCAACGGTTCCAATTGTACGCCAGCTGGGCTTGTGAGAGAAAATTTCGATTTTCTACTGGTTTTTGAGTAAGAAAAGTTGTAATTTTTATTGGAGTTCTATTCTAGTTAAAGGACACTAATGTCTGAGGTATCTATTTGATGAACAACAAAATTGGACCTCAGTTTCTGAGGTTCCCTTAGCTCTTAAGAAGAAAATGTAAAATTTTATGTTAAACAGAAAGTCAGAACGTTCTGGATTTTCTTATAAAAGAAAGATTTTGCAAATGCTCAAAGATTTGTTCAATAGATAAACAGTCTTCCGCAGAGCCGATGAAATATTTGTTATAGCAAATAGTCTGCCCTGGAAGTCCTGGAAGTTTCTTAAAAAAATCTTTCTCCGAGTTTATTTCTATAAGGAAGGAGTACTTTAGGTACCTGCGAACTAAAGTTAAGGTTTTGTTGTAGAGAAAAAATAGCTTCTCATATTACTGAGCATTTCTGATAACCTGATTTATATCGGCAAAAAAAATTTCTCGGCAGCGGTGAACATTTCTTATGAATCAAAAAAAAAAAAAAAAAAAAAAAAAAAAAAAAAAAAAAAAATCCTCAACTCCTGACTTTTTTGGTTTAATTTGTTCTAGTATTAATCATACGTCCCCGTGTATTTTGCACAATTATCATACGCCCATGTGTTCTATGAATTAATGTCATTCATACGCCAAGTGATCTATATTATTAATATTAGTCATACGCCCGACTGGACCAAAAACAGAAAACGAGAATTTAAACAATTTTTTGGTGAGAGGAGGTCTGATTTTTTGGATCAAAAGAAAAAAAAAAAAAAAATATGGACTAGAGTTTGGCATTGCTGCTAAAGAAAAAAATTCAGAGGAACTGAGATCTGATTTGTTTCTCTAGAAAAAAATCTCAGAAGCCATGAGGTGTGATTGTTCATTAGAAAAAAAATCCAGGTGAGCTGAGGTTTAAATTTTAATGAATGAAAAATCTTCAGGGAGTTTTTTAGAACAGAAAAATCGATTTCCAGATTTTTTTCATTGGCATTTTAGTCTTAATTTCTATTTTTAAATTTATTTCCCAATAAAAAAACCATCTTACCATTGAATGCCAAAATGTGAAGCATACTTTTAGGCAAATACTTAATTAATGAAATGCCATTGAAAAATATTGTCATGCTCTCGAGGACAAACTTCCTATTTCCTTACTTCAAATTGACGATGAAGATGATGCTACTGATAATTTCCTCAGAATGAAAATCTAATTAAGAGCTATGAGTGACTCAAATCATTAATCATTACTTCAAGTGCCAAAAATTTAAGTAGAATTTAAGAAGAAAAAAATTTCTTAGCAAATTAAGGAGTCAAAATATCCTCCCAGTGGGAAATTTAGTTTCTGTCCTGAAAAATATAAATTCTAATATTGTTGCCATTAAGCGTTGACAAATGTGAATGAAATAAAAATTGCGAAAAACTTTCGAACAAATTGAATTCAATTTATTTTTCGTTGTGACATGTTTGTCTGGGTTGGATCGGGGGGGTCAAAAGTCAGCTGGGAGGTAGGGTTCGAAAGTCAGCTGGGAGGTAAAGTTAGTTTTACCTGTTTCTTAGCTAGCTCAGCTCAACTGTCTGGCATTTGATTTTCTGTCGTCGTCGTCGTGAACTTTCATGAACTATGTTTTACAATTTTCATTTCATTTGTTAAAAGTTTTGGACGAACAAAAAATTAAGTTTTGCTGCCGAACAGCAACAACTAAAAAATTGTCAGTCTCACCTTTTTTGGAGCGAACGGGCTCTGATGGCCCGAAAAAGTTGAATTTTGGGGGTAGCAGCTACACTTTATCAAGTTTATTACCTTGCCAAAGTTTCTCCTTTCGTTATTTACTTTTAGTTTGTCTTTTTTCGTTTTTTAAGGTAAAACCCTAAAAATATGCTACACAATTTTTTTATTGTTGTGTTGACGCACGCATTTGTAATGCAGCCAGCCCTGGCTTTCATACGAAGTTTAAGTGAAGATTTATTATGATTGTCTGCACTTTAAGACACAGTGAAAAAAATTGCGTTAACTTTTTTTGTAGCAAAAAAAAGAACTCTTCGTACTTTTCCCTGGCCAATACCAAGGCGGGGCAAAAGTCATTTGTAAGCGAAACACGTCGGGCAAAAAAAGTTTCATTGCTCTCGTACAAATGGAATCGTTTACAGACGAAGAAAAAACAAACAAACACAAAAATTAAATGAAGAGTAAAACAATTCTGAAATGAAATATGGTTAAATGCGGACAATTTTTTTTTGTCTTAAATAAAACATTTTCAGATTTTTTTCTAAAGGAAAAATGCACCCTCGAAACCTTATGGTATATCTTCCTGTAGAAAAAAATCGACCTCAGTTCCTGAACTACTTTTCCTTTATAAAAACATCTGATCTCTGCTTCTAAGACATTTTTTTTCTATAGATAAAGATCCGATTTCAGGTTCTAAAGTTTTTTTCTCTAAAGTTATTTTCCTGATTTTTAATTTGCATTTAGATATTCATGCGTATACTTATTTTCTCATGATATGTATATCATACGCCCCTATGGGAAATCAATTAATATTAGTTATACGTCACCTAGTCCATTAATGGGAAATATTACCCAAAATCCATAGGAAATAAAAGACAAAATTGAAACTTTTTGGTATAGAAAGAAATTTGACCTCATATCAGTCAGAAAAAAATCGGAGACGTCAGTTCCGACTATGGTATTTGTTTTCTATAAAAAAATCTTAGACCTGAGTTACGTCTGAGGTATTTTTATACACTTGACCACACTGTAGTACAGGGTATTATGTCTATGTGCATATGTTTGTAACAGGCAAAAAAATCGAGATATACCCATGGTTCCTTTTGAGAATATGCATGGAATCACTTTCTGAGTCGATTTATGTATGTCCGTCCGTCTGTCCATGTTATATTGTAAACAAAGTACAGGTCGCATTTATGATTCGAATAGGATGAAATTTGGCACAGCGCATTCGTTTGACCCAAAGACGAACCCTATTGAAATTGGGAAAAAATCGGTTCAGATTTAGATATAGCTCCCATATATATTTTCGTCCGATTTAAGATAAATGGTGTACCAAAGTCCCTATTTATCTTTCGATTTGCACGAGATTTGGCATAGCGTACTGAATTAAGTCTAGAGTGATGTCTGCCAAGTTTCGTGAAAATCGGTCCAGATTTAGATATAGCTCCCATATATAGTTTCGTACGATTTTATGTAAATGGTGCACCAAAGTCCCTATATATCTTTCGATTTACATGAAATATGGCATGGAGTACTAGACTAGGTCCAGAATGATGTGTGCTAAGTTTCGTGAAATTCGGTTCAGATTTAGATATAGCTCCCATATATAGTTTCGTCCGATTTAAGGTAAATGGGGTACCAAGGTCCCTCTATATCTTTCGATTTGCACGAAATTTGGCACAGAGTACTGAATTAAGTGCAGAATGATGTGTGCCAAGTTTCGAGAAAATCGGTTCAGATTTAGATATAGCTCTCATATATAGTTTTGTCCGATTTTATGTAAATGGTGCACCAAAGTCCCTATATATCTTTCGATTTTAACGAAATTTGGCATGGAGTACTGAATTGTGCCTTGAATCATGTGTGCTAAGTTTCGTGAAAATCGGTGCAGATTTAGATATAGCTCCCATATATATTTTCATCCGATTTTAGGTAATTGGTGCACCAAAGTCTCTATATATCCTTCGATTTGCATGAAATTTGGCATAGCGTACTGAATTGCGTCTATAATAATGTGTGCAAAGTTTCGTGAAAATTGGTTCAGATTTAGATATAGCTCCCATATATATTTTCATCCGATTTTATGTAAATGGTGCACCAAAGTCCCTATATATCTTTCGATGTGCACGAATTTTGGTATAGGGTTCTGAATTAAGTCTAGAATGGTGTTGCTAAGCTTCGTGAAAAGATCCATAGCTAGGCCGATTTACACAACGTACTGATGTAATATAAATTAGTCTCAGGCAAGTTTTCCTGAAATGGGTTCAGATATAGATTTATAACAAAACGCGTCGACTGTTAGGATACATATGGAAAATATACCCAAAGGGGTGAAGGGTATCATATAGTCGGCCCAGTCCGACTTTACTACTTTCCTTACTGGTTTTCTATAGCTAAAAATCCGATTTTAGTTTCTAATCGATTTCTTCTAAAGTTATTTTCCTGATTTTTATTTGCATTTAGATATTTATGCGTATACTTGTTTTCTCTTGATATGTATATCATACGCCCCTATGGGAAATCAATTAATAGTAGTTATACGTCACCTAGTCCATTGATGGCAAATATTAGTCAGTCAGAAAAAATCGAAGACATCAGTTCCGACTATGGTATTTGTTTCCTATAAGAACAAATCTTAGACCTGAGTTAAGTCTGAGTTATTTTCTATAGGAAAATTCATAGACTTGAGTTACGTCTGAGATTTTTTTCCTATAGGAAAAAAATCAGACTTCAGATCTTGAGTTATTTTTCCTATAGAAAAAAATCGAAGAAAATCAGACTTCAGATCTTGAGTTATTTTTCCTATAAAAAAAATTCGAAGTCCTCATTTCAGCTGAGGAATTCTTTTCTATAGAAATAAAATCAAAGACATGTCTTAGGAATTTTTTCTATGCTACCTTAGCTCCTGAGGATTTTTTAGCAACAGAGGAAAAAATACATACATCGGGTCTTCAGGAATTTTGTATGTAAACAATTTGTATAGGTCCCCAAAAATAATATTTAAAAAATCCACGCCTTGTATAGGTCCCCTTTAAAAAGTGTTTAAAAAATCCACGCCTTGTATAGGTCCCCTTTAAAAAGTGATTTAAAAAAATCCACGCCTTGTATAGGTCCCCTTTAAAAAGTGATTTAAAAAAATCCACGCCTTGTATAGGTCCCCTTTAAAAAGTGATTTAAAAAAATCCACGCCTTGTATAGGTCCCCTTTAAAAAGTGATTTAAAAAATCCAAGCCTTGTATAGGTCCCCTTTAAAAAGTGATTTAAAAAATCCACGCCTTGTATAGGTCCCCTTTAAAAAGTGATTTAAAAAATCCACGCCTTGTGTAGGTCCCCTTAAAAAGTGTTTAAAAAATCCACGCCTTGTATAGGTCCCCTTAAAAAGTGTTTAAAAAAATCCACGACTTGTATAGGTCCCCTTAAAAAGTGTTTAAAAAAATCCACGCCTTCTATAGGTCCCCTTAAAAAGTGTTTAAAAAATCCACGCCTTGTATAGGTCCCCTTTAAAAAGTGATTTAAAAAAATCCACGCCTTGTATAGGTCCCCTTTAAAAAGTGATTTAAAAAAATCCACGCCTTGTATAGGTCCCCTTTAAAAAGTGATTTAAAAAATCCAAGCCTTGTATAGGTCCCCTTTAAAAAGTGATTTAAAAAATCCACGCCTTGTATAGGTCCCCTTTAAAAAGTGATTTAAAAAATCCACGCCTTGTATAGGTCCCCTTTAAAAAGTGATTTAAAAAATCCACGCCTTGTATAGGTCCCCTTAAAAAGTGATTTAAAAAATCCACGCCTTCTATAGGTCCCCTTAAAAAGTGTTTAAAAAAATCCACGCCTTGTATAGGTCCCCTTAAAAAGTGTTTAAAAAAATCCACGCCTTCTATAGGTCCCCTTAAAAAGTGTTTAAAAAATCCACGCCTTGTATAGGTCCCCTTAAAAAGTGTTTAAAAAAATCCACGCCTTGTATAGGTCTCCTTAAAAAGTGTTTAAAAAAATCCACGCCTTGTATAGGTCCCCTTAAAAAGTGTTTAAAAAAATCCACGCCTTGTATAGGTCTCCTTAAAAAGTGTTTAAAAAAATCCACGCCTTGTATAGGTCCCCTTAAAAAGTGTTTAAAAAATCCACGCCTTGTATAGGTCCCCTTAAAAAGTGTTTAAAAAATCCACGCCTTGTATAGGTCCCCAAAAATATGATTTAATAAAACCAAGCCTTGTATAGGTCTCCTTAAAAAGTGTTTAAAAAAATCCACGCCTTGTATAGGTCTCCTTAAAAAGTGTTTAAAAAAATCCACGCCTTGTATAGGTCCCCTTAAAAAGTGTTTAAAAAATCCACGCCTTGTATAGGTCCCCTTAAAAAGTGTTTAAAAAAATCCACGCCTTGTATAGGTCCCCAAAAATATGATTTAATAAAACCAAGCCTTGTATAGGTTCCCCAAAAAATTCACGCCTTGTATAGGTCCCCAAAAAATTATTTAATAAATCCTGTCTGTTATTTTGCATAAATTGCGTATACTTATTACACTTCTTGTCCAGCTCTAATACGCCCCAGAGTACCATGAATTACTGATAATCATACGCCGACGGTTCCAATTAATTTATATTAGTCATACGCCGACTGGGTTTGTGAGAGAAAATTTCGATTCTCTCCTGATTCTTGAATAGGATTTTTTTAATTTTATTGGAGTTTGATTTCATTTTAAGGACCCTTTCTTCTGAGGTATATTTTTGTTAATCAACAAAATCAGATCTCCGATTCTAGGGTACATATTTTCTATGGGAAAAAAATCCGACACTTGAATTACCCTTTTTCATATAACCAAAAAAATCCGTCTTCATTAAAACAAAAAAAAAAAAAATTGATTTTTTTCTTCCTCACCTCCTTATGTCTCATTCCCCTTCTTCGTATCTGCCGCCCTTAACCGAAAAAAAACCCCATTGAAATGAAAGCATTAAATATTTATACTAAATGCTAACGCCAGCCTCAGACTGACCCAACCGACTGAACTAAACTGAATGTTGTTATTCGTCTCAATTAGTTGCAAAGAGGTCATGCATATGTAATCTGCCATAAAAATGGGAGCCGGAACGTGCAAATATGTTTTCTGAGAAAAAATAAAACTTCGCAAAGAAAGAAAAAAAAATAACAGCTGGATAACTTCTTACATCATCAGCTAAAAACCCTAAAGTGCTGGGAAGACGAAGATGCAAGAGAAAGCGCTTATCTAACCTGCGAAGAACAAAGAAAACACTTTTGTAACGGTAAAATAGTTCGCAAGGAAGCCACACAGAAAGAAAAACATGCAACTGAAGAGGGTGAAAAAACTTTGTAGCTGAACAAATGGACAAAAAGTGGGAAAAACTGCAAGTAGTTGAAAACTGACCAGGTGCCACAATTGTGCTTCATCACTTTTTGTTCCGCATTTGAAATTTATATTCTGGTATTTTAGGGAATTTACAAAATCGCATAGTAATTTTAATATTTTTTTTTTTGGTATTTATTGCGTATACTTATTTTCTTTCTCATACAGGCCTCATACGTCCCGGAGTACCGTAAATCATTGTCATACATACGCCACAGGTGCCAATTAATTAATAGTAGTCATACGCCATGTGGGTTATTGATAAAAACGGCGATTTTCTCTTACTTCGTGGAGAGAATAATTAAATCTCAGCTCTAGAGTTCTGAGGAGGAAAATACAACTAAGATCTCCGTTTTTTTTATATGAAAATACCTCAAATGAACTGAGGTCTGCGCGCATATTTTTCTATAGAAAAATACGTCTCAGATGAACTGAGGTCTCCGCCATATTTTTCTATAGAAAAATCTGCCTCAGATGAACTGAGGTCGTCGCCGCATATTTTTCTATAGAAAAATCTGCCTCAGATGAACTGAGGTCGTCGCCGCATATTTTTCTATAGAAAAATCTGCCTCAGATGAACTGAGGTCGTCGCCGCATATTTTTCTATAGAAAAATCTGCCTCAGATGAACTGAAGTCTTTCTAACCTGATGTTGGGGGTTTTCGTTGTAAAAAATGCTCAAGACCTGAGGTTGGTAAAAAGATCCCCAAGAACGGGGGATAGACTTTTTGATTTTAGGTCCTTACTCCGTCTGAAATCAATATCCCTGTTTTTTACTTCTCTGTTGCGTATACTTGTTTTCCGCATTCTCCAAATATCATACGTTCCCGATTACCATGAATTAATGTTAGTCATACGCCAATTGGTCCAAGTAATTAATAGTAGTCATACGCCAATGGGGCTCATGATAGCAAAAAGGAGATTTTTTCATGGTTCCTGAGGAGGAAAAAGTGTAATTTTTTTAGATTAAGGTTCTTAGGTCAACCAAATTTTTTCCAATAAAAGAAAATAGGTCAGATTTTTTGCCATGAAAAATATTCATCAGAGAAGAGAAGAACCGTGAGGAACTGATATAAAAAAAATCCTGAGGTTTAATTTTTCTTTTACAAAACACAATTTCTAAATAATCTGAGGTGATGATTGTTTTCTTCGATAGAATAAATACCCCAGGGCCTGAGAGGTATATTTGTTCTCTGTATTATCAAAATATCATACGTTCCCGAGTACTGTGAATTAATGTTAATCATACGCCAATTGGTCCATTTAATTAATAATAGTCATACGCCACCTGGGCTAGTGATAAAATAAATAGATTTTTTTCATGGTACATCGATAGGAAAATGTGTCAGATTTTAGGTTAACAGTCACTAAAAAATCGCCAATGCTTTAAGTAAATTGCCCTTTAAAAGAAATTAAATTGAAGTCTACCAAGGCCACAATTTGAGTCCCCCGTTTTTAATGAACGAAACGACAAATCGATAATCCACTTCCTAAACGACTCAATGATCCGTAAAACCAAATCGGCTTTGTACATTAAAGGTATGAAAAAGCCGAAGCCTTTGTGCGAGAGTCTTTGAGCAGAGATTTGCATAGAGGCCGTGGTATGGATTTCCGCACTCTTATCAACTATTTGGCCACAGTTTTCAGGTACTCTCTTTGCTGTTAACTCCTGATCTCTCTTCCTCCATTTTATACAAAGCATTTTTCACCTGTCTGGCTGGCTGGCAGGATTTCTTTTTTGGCTATTTGCCTGCCATACGGCTGATTCGGTGTTTAAACTGTTCTGCTCTTTTTTTGGGTTTTCGTTCTTTGTTGTTTGTCTAAAGCAAGCAAACCTGTCAATTGCATCTGCCAGAGTCTATTTTTTTTTTTTTTGGTTCGTTCCAGAGAACCCCCAGTCAAAACGTTTTAATGAGCATTTAACCATTTGTAATTGTTGTTCTTGTTGCCGAGATTGCCAACCAGCCATCCAGCGTTATCTACTTTTGGCCCATTATACATTCATTCAATAGCTTAGCTTATGTTCCACTTGATGCCAACATGCCAGCCTTGGTTGCCATCCATGGGCCGGGGTATTTAAAAAACTTCTACCTTGTCAAATGATGACATGCATTTGCTGGTTTATTTATTCAGTCATTCATTGTGGATTTTCTATGTGTGTGTGTGTAGAAAATCTCCATTTGTGGTCAGATTTATGCCCGACTGTGTAATCCTAGACTTAATCATTCTGTCGAGTGTGTATGCGTGTTTGCCTGTTGTATTGGGCAAATTGATTAGAACCTGGTCGAAACATGGACATGAATATCAAACCACATTTTTTTTTTTGTTCTGGTACACCATTAAATGGGAATATTTTGTTTTTGGGTTCTAGAAGAGAATTGTGGGTTTAGATTATGGAACGAGGTACTCTTCGGTGAAATTTTGTGGTATTTATTATGGATTTTAGAGAATATTTGCAATCAATGGTCGTGGTGGCGTATAACTAATATTAATTAATTTTGCTCTGGGTGGCGTATGAGAGATATTTGTATGAGAAAATAAGTATACGGAGGAATATAGAAATGAGATTATATAAATCTACAGCGAACTAAGGTCACTAATTTTTCTATACAAACTTCAACTTCATTTCTTCAGTAAATGAGGTATGATTTTTTTCTATAGACAAAAATCTCACATGAAATGAGGATAGAGTTTTTCTATAGGAAAAAATGTAAAAGAGAGTGTTGGGCTTAGAATATGGAAAACATATTTTTCGGTGAAATTTTGTGCTATTTTTTATGGATTTTAGAGAATATTTACAACCAATGACCATGCTGGCGTATAACTAATATTAATTAATTTTGCTCAGGGTGGCGTAGGTCAGATATTTGTATGCGAAAATAAGTATACGCTGGAATATATAAATTAAATGAAACAAATCTTCAGAAAAGTGAGGTCTCCGATTTTTTTTTTGTAGACACTTCACTTCTTCAGTAAATGAGGTGTATTTTTTCTATAGGAAAAAAATGTCAGATGAAATGAGTTTGGATTTTTTTAATACAAAAAAAAACTTCATAAAAGAGCTTGGTAGGTTTAGAATATGGAACGATTTCTTTCGGCAAAATTTTGTGGTATTTCTTATGGATTTTAGAGAATATTTGCAACCAATGGCCATGGTGGCGTATAACTAATATTAATTAATTTTGCTCAGGTGGCGTATTAGGGATATGTGTATACGAAAATAAGTATACGCTGAAATATGTAAATGAAAGGAAATGAAAAACGATCAGGAACTGTGAATGTTATATTTATTCTTTAGGAGAAAATTCCACAGGAATTGAAAGATCTCCAGCTGAAAAAATGTATCCAGAAAACATCGTTAAGAAACAATTCCTAAGGTATTGGATCTGATTTTTATTCCCTTCACCACACTGTGGTACAGGGTATGTTTGTAACAGGCAAAAATAATCGAGATAGACCCATGGTTCTCTTTGAGAATTTGCACTTCCACTTATCACTTTCTGTGTCGATTTATGCATGTGTCCGTCTGTAGATGTTATATTGTATATTGCACGAAATTTGGTACAGCCTACTTAATTATGTCTAGAATGATGTGTGCCAAGTTTCGTGAAAATTGGTTCAGATTTAGATATAGCTCCCATATCTATTTTCGTCCGATTTAGGGTAAATGAGCTACCAAAGTCCCTAAATATCTTTCGATTTGCACGAAATTTTGCATAGCGTACTGACTTAGGTCCAGAATGATGTGTGCCAAGATTCGAGAAAATCGGTTCAGAATTAGATATAGCTCCCATATATATTTTCGTCCGATTTAAGGTAAATGAGCTACCAAAGTCCCTGAAAATCATTTGATTTACACGAATTTTGGCATAGCCTACTGAATTAGGTCTAGAATGATGTGTGCTAAGTTTCGTGAAAATCGGTTCAGATTTAGATATAGCTCCCATATATAGTTTCGCCCGATTTAAGGTAAATGGTGCACCAAAGTACCTGATAATCATTTGATTTACACGAATTTTGGCATAGCGTATTGAATTACATTAGAATGACGTGTGCTAAGTTTCGAGAAAATCGGTTCAGATTTAGATATAGCTTCCATATATAGTTTCGCCCGATCCACAGCTAGGCCGACGCACAGTGGGTTAGAGTACCATGTTTTCTTGGATCAAATCAGGGAAGCTATGTTAGAATAATTTTTCTTTATTTTTCAGTTAATACCATTAAAATAAGTTTAAAAAAATGTTTTCTAAGTATATTTGAGTATAATTTTATTAAGTAGTGCCAAATATCAGTGTAGGTATATAGTGGAAGGGGTACAATATCATAACTTAAACATTGAATTTTATACATCTTAAAGTTAATCATCCACATCGTCATCATCCGCAGCCAGGGATGGTCCGTATGACGAATTTTCAGGTTTTCGACTGTCAAAAGGTATAAACGTCGAAAACGTCATATACCTGTATAAAATGTAGTAAACGTCATTTATTTCAATATTATCACCATATACAGTAATTTTCAAGAACATATATTATTTTTACTGTATATCTGGCTATTCTATACTAGAAATGATAAAAATTCTGAATTTTTAAAAAAAAAATTTTTTTTGATATTCGATATGAATTTGAGGAAAGCATACGTTATTTCCAAATCGATAAATGTAAATAGCTATTTTATAAAAAAACATAATGGTTTTGAGTGGGTTTCCTACGTTTCTGACGTATGTATTATACGTTGGAAATGTATGTCATTTACGTCACTGTTTCTGACAGGCCATCTCTGTCCGCAGCATCACCAACTTCTGATAATTGTTCAATATGTAAAAGGGCATTTGACACAATTTCGGGTCCGTGAATAAAAAACTTGTGCAAAGTGGTAGGCATATTATACCAAGGATACATTTCAACAAAAAGTCGTCCTGTATTGTGTGCATATATTTAAAATTTTTCATTATTAATCTCATGGCCACTGGATACAGCTATAACCGACACGTGCATTTTTATTAAATTAACATATATTTTTGTTATTTCGGCAGATTTTTTTAGGGTTTTGTCATTCATTGTTTGAGCGCTCGAATTCATCATAAGCTTCGACGATTATAAAAAACAACGTTCGAACTTGTACCTATAAAAAAATGCTAATACAGAACCATTTTACCCGACTACTTGAAACTGCACAACACAATCACTATTTGTCAAAACAATGAATATTATTAAAAGAAACAAAAATAACAACAATAAAATAATTAGAAAAAATAACATGAAAAACAAGAAAACACAACACTCAACAACAGCACCAGCCACGAGATCAATGTGACTTTTAGCTAATTTGACTGCTGCAACACTTGTATTAAACAATGCATAGCTTCTAAAAGGCACAAAAGGGCAGCGTACAATTTTGCAATATAACACAGATTTATGTCCTCTTTAATATAAACCAAAAATTATGACACGAATGTGGACGAATAATAACTATTTATCCATTTAAAATATAAAAATATTAATTTTTTTGGCATTTTCAATATAAATACCTAAATTTTAATCACTTCCAAACACAATTTCATACTCAAATGTTAACGAAGTATTTGCAAAATAACCTAAACTTTATGGTTCCGTTGAAAAATGTTTAACTTTTACAATACTAAAATAAATAAAATTTTCAACGGGAACGTTTTCACTTTTTTCAGCCTTTTTTGGCACAAAAATTTCTATGAAGTTTGACTTTGAAGTTTCACTACAAAAACACCAGACCACTTTTGACATTTATTTCAACGACAAGTGATGTAGAATTTTATATACTTTAACCGTGTGCAAAAATTTTTACCGATACTTAAAATTTAATTTTTTAATTAATCCAAGGAAACAGGGTATTCTAACCCACTGTGCGACGTATTGAAATTAGTATAAATTAATGTCTGGCAAGTTTGCTTCAAATCGGTTCAGATATAGATATCTCGTAGCTTTCATATATAATTTCGACTTATTTATTGAGATTAAATTTGTGTGCGCAAACGACTCTAAACTTGCCCAAATGAAATGAAATTTAGCATAGGTTCCAGAAAGATATAAAAATCACATATTTAAGTTCGTTCAATTTCATGTCAAAATTCCTTCAAAAAGGCGACGTCTTTTCGGACACATATGTACCCAAAGTAGTGAAGGGTATCATATAGTCGGCCCAGTCCGACTTTACTACTTTCCTTACTGGTTTTCTATTGAAAAACAATCCTAGGGAACTGTGGTTGGTCTTGTTTTCACTTCTCGAACACCATCTGCCTTATTGTCAACCCAAAAATTTGTTCTTTAGGGTCCATACTCCTATCTCTTCAAGGCATTTTTTTTTGTCCCCCCAAAAAAAATCTCAAATATCAATTACCCATTACAATTTATTGTTATTCATGTTGTTGTTGGTTTTACAACATTTTGGCTTTTCAAGGAAATTTGAAAAAGTCCAACAAAGAGTAGTCCTCCACAGCGAAAAGGTTGCATGGAGGGTGGTTGCCGGTGGGCTAAGAGGACAGCGATACTTTAAATGTTAATAAGTTGTTGCCATAAATTAAAAAGAGGATACAACAAGTAATTAGATTTCCAAGCGGCGATGATGCTATCGATATACAGTGGAGAGTCCTTAGAAAGCATTGGAATCAATGGCGATTAATTTTTATTGTAAATCATTTTGAAGATCTCAAAACTAAATAAAAAATTAACATAGCATTTTTGAAAAATATATTGAAAAATATTTTTTTTTCTCAGTTGCCACGACCCCCTGTATCGGGCTTATGCTAAGATTTATTGATTCTCCCTATTTTTCATAGTGAATTTCCGTGCTTTCTTATTGATTCGCCATGCTGCTATTGGTTGGCAAAATATTTTTTTTTCGTTGTATTGTAACCTATTGTCCAAGCATTTAGTATAGGAAATTAATTAATTTGGATTATTATTTATGGCCATAGATAAGTTAGCTACATCCTCCTCCTCGCCCTCTTCTTCTTCTTCTTCTTTAGAGGTACCAACTGGCATAAAGCCAAAAAGGAAATAAAATAAGAATTAGTTTACTATGATTTATGGGGGATGGGCAATTGGCAATGTAGAGAATTAAAAAGCCCAAAAGTATGCTACAAATTATAGAGAATTTAATTTATCATAAGGCGTGGATTTTTTAAAAAAATATTTTTTGAAGAAACCACAAGGCGTGAATTTTTTAAAAAAATATTTTTTGTAGAAACCACAAGGCGTGGATTTTTTAAAAAATATTTTTTTTTTCACAAATACACAAAGCGTTGATTTTTTAAAAAAATATTTTTTGAAGAAACCACAAGGCGTGGATTTAAAAAAAATATATTTTTTGAAGAAACCACAAGGCGTGGATTTTTTAAAAAAAATATTTTTTGAAGAAACCACAAGGTGTGGATTTTTTAAAAAATATTTTTTGAAAAAACCACAAGGGGTGGATATTTAAAAAAAATATTTTTTGAAGAAACCACAAGGCGTGGATTTTTTAAAAAAATATTTTTTGAAGAAACCACAAGGCGTGGATTTTTTAAAAAAATATTTTTTGAAGAAACCACAAGGCGTGGATTTTTAAAAAAAAATATTTTTTTAAAGAAACCACAAGGCGTGGATTTTTTAAAAAAAAAAATTTTTTTTGAAGAAACCACAAGGCGTGGTTTCTTTTTTTAAAGAAACCACAAGGCATGGATTTTTCAAAAAAAAATATTTTTTAAAGATTTTTTTTTAAACCATAGGCGTGGATTTTTTAAAAAAAAATATTTTTTTCACAAATACACAAGGCGTGGATTTTTTAAAAATATTTTTTTCACAAATACACAATGCGTGGATTTTTTAAAAATATATTGTTTCACAAATACACAAGGCGTGGATTTTTTAAAAATATATTGTTTCACAAATACACAAGGCGTGGATTTTTTTAAAAAATATTTTTTTCAAATTGAGAAAAATTCAATAACAAAAAATAAATATATTTCAGCCATCTGCTATTTATTATGTATGTATGTGTGTATGTATTGTCCTGCATAAATTTGCCAACACAATTGTGAACAAATTCATTTCCGCAAATTGAAATGAATAAATTGAATTCAATTATTTATCGAAGCATAAATTTGTCAACTTAAATATCGATAATCTGTTTTTCTATCTGCTATTATTATTATTGTCATCATCATCATCATCGTCGTGTAAACACATAATCATCGGAGCAGAAAAAATATATATGCTATTGAACATGTATTGGTAAGCTGATGTGACAATAAGAGGATTTCCTATGGTATGTCAGGATTTTTACCTTTGTTCCACGTAAGTGGCCGATCCGCTTTTTTCATTTAATCGTTTATTGTGTGTGTGGGGGGGGGGGGTTGTTCAATTAAATCCAATGAAATGAAATAGGAAATAAATGGTATTTTTCTAATAAATGGTGCATACTTTTAGGATGACCATAAGTAATTGTTAATAAATCTACAGCTTTACTCAGGAGTGTTTTTTTTTAAGACGTAAAGTATTTCAGAAGGAATGGAAGAATTATTTTCCCTACATTTATAAAAAAAATCCCAAAGAAAAAAAGTAGTAAATTCGGACTGGGCCGACTATATGATACCCTTCACCACTTTGGGTATATTGTACATATGTACCCTTACAATTGCATGTCGATGTTCCCTCGAAGGAACATACTCATGCCTTTCTGCAACCTATGCTAAATTCGGGCAGATATAGAGTCGTCTGCGTACCATGGGACAAATGTATGCAAAACGATGAATACCAAAATTGATACACGATATTCGGTATGTCGCACTGTTAATAAATGTATCTCAATCAGACACCCGTTCGAAATACATATGGAACGTTCGAACGCAATAACGTCATTAAAGTATGAATTTGATACGTTGTGCAAAATTTCGTGTTAACAGGACGAACATTAGGAGTTTGGTGCATCATTTTGTAAAATCGGCGAATATATATGTATATGTGGGAGTCCTATTAAAAATCTGAACCGATTTTCCCCAAAACTTACCACGCATCACACTAGACATCCTTCAGTACGCTATGCCGAATTTCGTCCAAATCCAAGAATATATAGGGACTTGGGCACACAATTTACCTAAAATCGGATGAAAATATACATGGGAGCTATATCTAAATCTGAACCGATTTTCATGAAACTTAGCACACATTATTATAGACGCAATTCAGTATGCTATGGCAAATTTCGTACAAATCGAAGGATAAACAGGGTCTTTGGTGCACCAATTATCTTAAATCGGATGGAAATATATATGGGAGCTATATCTAAATCTGGACCGATTTTCAGGAAACCTAACACACATAATTTTAGAGCTAATTCAGTACTCTATGCCAAATTTCGTGCAATTCGAATGATATATAGGGACTTTGGTGCACCATTTACCTTAAATCGGACGAAACTATATATGGGAGCTATATCGAAATCTGCACCGATTTTCATGAAACTTAGCACACATTATTGTAGACGCAATTCAGTATGCTATGTCAAATTTCGTACAAATCGAAAGATATATAGGGTATTTGGTGGACCATTTACATTAAATCGGACGAAAATATATATGGGAGCTATATCTAAATCTGAACCGATTTTCATGAAACTTAACACATATTATAATAGACGCAATTCAGTATGCTATGCCAAATTTCGTACAAATCGAAAGATATATAGGGTATTTGGTGGACCATTTACATTAAATCGGACGAAAATATATATGGGAGCTATATCTAAATCTGAACCGATTTTCATGAAACTTAACACATATTATAATAGACGCAATTCAGTATGCTATGGCAAATTTCGTACAAATCGAAGGATAAACAGGGTCTTTGGTGCACCAATTATCTTAAATCGGATGGAAATATATATGGGAGCTATATCTAAATCTGGACCGATTTTCAGGAAACTTAACACACATGATTCTAGAAATATTTCATTACGCTGTGCCAAATTTCGTGCAAATCGAATCATATATAGGGACTTTGGTACTCCATTTACCTTCAATCGGACGAAAATATATATGGGAGCTATATCTAACTCTGAACCGATTTTCACGAAACTTAACACACATGATTCTAGAAATATTTCATTACGCTGTGCCAAATTTTGTGCAAATCGAATCATATATAGGGACTCTGGTGCCATATTTACCTTAAATCGGACGAAACTATATATGGGAGCTATATCTAAATCTGGACCGATTTTGTCGAAATTTTGCACACATCATTCTAGACATTATTCATTACGCTGTGTCAAATTTCGTCTAAATCGAAATATATATAGGGACTTTGGTACACCATTTACGTTAAATCGGACGAAAATATATATGAGAGCTATATCTATATCTGAACCGATTTTTCCCAATTTCAATGGGGTTCGTTCTTGGGCCAAATAGACTAGCTGTGCCAAATTTCATCCA
This sequence comes from Musca vetustissima, assembly GCF_032173495.1. Lineage (NCBI taxonomy): Eukaryota > Metazoa > Arthropoda > Insecta > Diptera > Muscidae > Musca > Musca vetustissima. The sequence continues at coordinate 53,032 of NW_026873318.1, forward strand.
AGTCGGGTCATAAATGCGACCTGTATTTTGTTTACAATTTAACATGGACAGACAGACGGACGGACATGCATAAATCGACTTAGGAAGTGATTCTATGCATATTCTCAAAAGGAACCATGTGTATATCTCGTATCCTTTTGCCTGCTACAAACATATGCACAAAGACATAATACTCTGTACCGCAGTGTGGTGAAGGGTATACAAATTCCATAAAATATTAAATCCCTAATTTTATAAAAAATTTTCAAAAAAAAAAAAGAAGTCGACTTTCTCGGAATTTTTTTATAGAAGCATTTTTTTGTAATTTACTCGAATATTGATTTTCTTATCAAAAATCTTTCAAATAAAATTATTACCGAATGACAGCTATTAATTAAAAGATTCCCCCAATATTGATGACTTTGCTCCTAAAAGTATGCCACATATTATGATTTATCCTAAAAATAGGCTTTTCTTTCTGTTTTTGCAAATTTTTAAAATGTTTGCAGAATTTTTTTTTGTGGCAATTTATTGATTCCCCATTTATCATGGCTGCAGAAAGACACTACCAACAACAAAAATGAAATGTCATATATTTTTCGGCCGAGTATGTGTTGACAAGGTAAGGAGAGGGGTGGGAGGTCGCTGTCATTGATTTCACTTGGCAAAAAAATGAATGAATGACAAAAAGTTTTTTTTAAAGGACGGGAGTCACATTCCAGTAAATATGTGTTAGGGCATACAGGTAGGTATATAAATAAATATTTACCCCATATTTTTCCCTCTGCAAGGTGTCGGAGGATGGGAGGTAAAGAAAATTGAATTTTATTGCAATTACAGCAAAGGTGGCGGATGCTAAATGAATATGACAGACATACACACACACACAATCACCAGGACAATCAGATATCAAATGATGAAGAAGACAGAACCGTAAACATAACATCGAATGAATATTAATAGGCATGAATATATTTGATTTCATAGATATTTTTTCCAGGAGATAACATTCACCTTAGGTGGGGAACAAATGTTTAAAAAAGGATCCTGAAATGTAAAGTTTGTGATAAAAAATTTCTTTCTGGCCACCCTAATATCTATATTTGACATTTATTAATTTATGTATTGTAGGCAACAACGTACAGACACACATACAGAATGGCAAAGCATGACTGTCATAAATAATAAGCTCAAGTGTTAAAATGTTGCGGAATATTTTATGTGGGTTTACTCAGGAGCCAATGTGATACATTGCCTTATCAGGAGTATTGAATTTCTTTTAATTTAAACACAAATATATTAAACTCACTTCAATGAGGAAAAATCCTACTTCAGATCCGTCTGAGGTAGGTAGGAACGTTGAGGAGCGGGCGAAGAGAGAAATGATTGCACTCTATTCGTGCAAGAACTCCATTGGGAAAAGCTGAGGGCTAAAACCATCGACTATACACTGGTTGTATAACACTGTGGTGAAGCCCATCTTGTCCTACGGCTCTCTTGTTTGGTGGAACTGTCTGAGCCTCAAGTCGACAACTAGTAAATTAGACAAGGTACAAAGAGCCGCCGCGATTTTAGGTACAGGAGCCAGAAGGAGTACGCCACAAGCAGCTCTGAACGCAATGCTGTACTTCAAGCCTTTGGGCCTCAGCATTAAGTGTCAGGCTGCGCGTAGCGCCCTAAGGCTGCACGAACAAAAACTCTGGCGGAACTGTACTTTTGGGCATAGCATAGTGTTCTTAATGAACCAGGTATAGCATTGGACCAACGCGCTAAATTAAGCGACTATATATCAGCAATCCTTAGATTTGACGATGTAGATGTCGTTATTTCTAGTAGAGACGACTGGAAACGAAGTAACCCTCCTCTGGACGGTCTGGCCCCTATACAGACGGATCCAAGATGGAAGAAGGTACTGGGGCAGGGGTCTACTGTGAAAGGTTAGGCCTTGAGTTGACCTACAAACTGGATAGTAAGCTGAAATCTTCGCTATCGGAAAGGCAGCGGAATTGATAAAAAATCTGGATGCTGAGGTCGTTGAACCGGTGACTATCTTTGTAAATAGTCAAGCGGCTCTTAAAGCCATCAAATTTTGTCACATCAAATCCTCAAGTCCTCGAGTGTAGAGCAGCTCTGGAAGAACTTAACCATAGCTATCGGCTGTGTTGGGTACCAGGACATTGTGACATCTTGGGTAATGAAAGAGTGGACGAACTAGCTAGACGAGGATCTTAATCCACCGATCTAGAAACTGATGAATCAATCAAACCACCCATATGTCTTTTCTATAGGAACTTTGAGGCATTCTTTGACGAAACAGCCTGCGAACTTTGGCACAACGAACCTAGGTGCAACGTGTCAAGATCAATTTGGCCGACTCTGTCTACCAAAAGAACGCACTCACTATTGAACCTGAGCAATGCTGAAATTAGAGTGATGACGGGAATCATCACTGATCACTGCAACATCAGGGCTTTTACTAGTAAATGGGATCTTGATGCAACTGATTACTGTAGACTCTGTGTTGATGGGGAGGAGACGGAAACAATTGAGCATCTCCTGTGTCATTGCCCAGCCTGGCTTAATGGGTTGTCATTTTCTACCGAATCTCAGCTTCTTCTCAACAACCGAACCTGCTCTATTCTACAGCATAATTAGAAACATAAAATGGTTAGGAGCATACAACCTTGGCACGTAACGCTTTTTCTGTCTGACTCATAGGGCCATCGACCTTCATTCATTCTTCACTCCTTTAATTTACTAATTTTCTCTCCCCTACAGATCTGTCTCTTTGGTCTCTTCTCTTCGCTGAATCTCGCTGTGGATCATCACAACGGACCTAACCGGTCTCAGAGTGTTGTAGTCACACGTGTGACTGCACATCCTAACCTAAACCTAACCTAAGGTGTTTTTTTTCTATTCGAAGACCTCAGTTCTATAGAAAAATATCACAGGCCTCTGTTCCGTTAGAGGTATTTTCTTTTCTCGCATACCTCTGTTCCGTTTGAGGTATTTTTTTTTCTAAAGAAACATTATTGACCTCAGTTTCTTTATAATTGTTTTTCACTTTATTCAGATATTCATGCGTATACTTATTTTCCCATACATACATCCGTCATACGCCCCCAGAGCAAAATTAATTAATGTCAGTTATACGCTACCATGGATATTGAATGCAAATATTTTTCAAAATTCATAATAATTATCACAAAATTTCGTTAAAAAGAACCTCGTTGCATTTTCGAAACCCACAATTCTCTTTTAGAATTTTTTCTATAGGAAAATCCAATCTCAATTCTTGAGGATTTTTTTTATAAAGACCAACCTTATTTTCTGAGATTTTTTTTCTATGGAAAAAATCACTCCTCAATTCTAGAGGATTTTGTTGATAGACTCACACGTCTGGGACTCACTGAGTAATATTTTTTTTTCATTTCATTTCGATATTTATGCGTATACTTATTTCCTCATACAGATATTCGTCATACGCCCCCTATATCAAAATTAATTAATATCACTTATACGCCGCCATGACCATTGATTGCAAATATTCTTCAAAATCATATTCTTAACACACAATTCCATTTAGGATTACTTTTGTTCATAAGGGAAACCTAAGAACAGTATTTGTGAACATATTTTGCTGTAGAAAAAGAGCAACCGCATTTTCTGAGGAATTTTTCTATAGAAAACCAGTAAGGAAAGTAGTAAAGTCGGACGGGGCCGACTATATGATACCCTTCACCACTATGGATATATTAAACAGGACTATTAACATGAAATTGGATGAAATAAAATATGTGATATTTATCTAAATGTGAATCTACCTATATATCCATAAGTTATATAAATCGACTTCAATCAAATATAAATAGGTTATCTGTTGGGCTATGTCTGTACTTCTAGAAAACGCAACTACGTAATTCTATGCTCAATTTTGTACGTTGTGCAAAATTTGATGTCAACCTGACTAGCATTAAGAGTTTGATGTCCAATTTACTTAAAATCGGGCGAAAATATATGTGGAAGCTCTATCCAAATATATCGAAGGATATATAGGGACTTTGGTGCACCATTTACATGAAATCGGACGAAACTATATCTGAATCTGGGCCGATTTTCTCGAAACTGGGCAGACATCATTCTAGGCTCAATTCAGTACGTTATGCCAAATTTCCTGCAAATCGAAAGATATATAGGGACTTTGGGGCACCATTAACATGAAATCGGACGAAACTATATATGGGAGCTATATCTAAATCTGGACCGATTTTCGGGAAACTGGGCAGATATCATTCTAGCCTCAATTCAGTACGTTATGCCAAATTTCATGCAAATCGAAAGATATATAGAGACTTTGGTGCACCATTTACCTTAAATCGGACGAAACTATATATGGGAGCTATATCTAAATCTGAACCGATTTTCTCGAAACTTGGCACACATCATTCTGGACCTAATTCAGTACTCTGTGCCAAATTTCATGCAAATCGAAAGATATAGAGGGACTTTGGTGCCCCATTTACCTTAAATCGGACGAAACTATATATGGGAGCTATATCTAAATCTGAACCGATTTTCTCGAAACTTGACACACATCATTCTGGACCTCAGTTAGTACTCTGTGCCAAATTTCATGCAAATCGAAAGATATATAGGGACTTTGGTGCCACATTTACCTTAAATCGGACGAAACTATATAGGAGCTATATCTAAATCTGATCCGATTTGGCACACATCATTTTAGACTTAATTCAGTACGCTGTACCGAAATTCGTGCAAATCGGATGATTTTCAGGGACTAAAGTCCTCAAATCGGACAAAAATATATATGGGAGCTATATCTAAATCTGAACCGATTTTCCCAATTTCAATAGGGTTCGTCCTTGGGCCAAATAAATGAGCTGTGCCAAATTTCAGCCAAATCGGATTATAAATGCGACCTGTACTTTGTTTACAATTTAACATCAACAGACGGACGGACGGACATGCATAAATCGACTCAGAAAGTGACTCTATGCATACTAAGGAACCATGGGTCTATCTCGATTCCTTTTGCCTGTTACAAACATATGCACAAAGACATAATACCCTGTACCACAGTGTGGTGAAGGGTATAAATACACACCTTATATCCGGAGGAAATTTTTTCTAATGAAAAAATTGCACCCCAAATGATGGGGATTTTTCTAGTAGACAAACAAATCTGATACTCAGTTCCCAGAGGATTTTATTTACCTTCTTTTGGAGATGCATGCGTATACTTATTTTCTCATACATATATCTGTCATACGCCCCCAGAGCAAAAGTAATTAATGTCAGTTATACGCTACCATGGATATTGAATGCAAATATTTTTTAAAAATTCATAATAAAATCCAATCTCAATTCTTGAGGATTTTTTTATAAAGTCCAACCTTATTTCCTGAGATTTTTTTTCTATGGAAAAAATCACTCCTCAATTCTAGAGGATTTTGTTGATAGACTCACACGTCTGGTACTCACTGAGTAATATTTTTTTTTTTCATTTCATTTCGATATTTATGCGTATACTTATTTCCTCATACAGATATTCGTCATACGCCCCCAATATCAAAATTAATTAATATCACTTATACGCCGACATGACCTTCTATATTCTAAATACACACTTTTTTCTGGTTTGATATTCATGTCCATGTTTCGACCAGGTTCTACTCAATTTGCCTAGCACAACAACCAAAATCCCGCACACACACACTCCTTGATTATGATTATGACAAGGCAGGCATAAATCTGACCACAAATGGAGATTTTCTACACGCATAGAAAATCCGCAATGAATGACTGAATGAATAAACTGCAAATGCATGTCATCATTTGACAAGGTAGAACGTTTTTTAGATGCCCAGCTCATTGAGGCAGGCAAGCAGTCAGGTTGGCATCAAGTGGAGCATAAGCTAAGCTATCGAATGAATGTATAATGGGCCAAAAGTAGATAAAACTGGCTGGCAGTCTCGGCAACAAAAAACAACAATTACAAATGGTTAAATGCTCATTAAAAGTGGAGGGTTTTCTTTTTTGATATTCTCTGGGACGAGCAAAAAATCCATGCCACATGCAATTGACAGATTTGCTTGCTTTGGACCAACAACAAAGAACGAAAAATCCGACCAAAAATGAGCAGAACAGTTTAAACACCGAAGCAGTCATTTGACAGGCAGGCAAATAGCCAAAAACAAATCCAGCAAGGCAGGTGTAGAATGCTTTGTAAAAACTAGACGATGAAGTGGAGGAGTAAAAAAGCAAAGAGTGTACCTGAAAACTGTGTCAATTTGTGGCCAAACAGCTTATAGGGGAAAATCTATGCCACCACGTCTCTATGCAAATCTCTGCTCAAAGACTCTCGCACAAAGGCTTCGTCTTTTTCATACCTGTAATGTACAAAGCCGATTTGGTTTTACGGATCATTGAGGCGTTTAGGAAGTGGATTAATGGTTGGTCGTTTTTGTTTCATTGATTAAGCAGGGGGTTCGCCTAGCATTCCTTAGGGGGTTCACATAGTGGCTAGGTACGATTTGACGTTTTTTTTGTTAAAATAAATTTCTTTAAAAATTTGGACGAATGTTAAACTAAAACGTGACAAATTTTCCTCTCGAAGAGATATGAAAAAATGGATTTCTTTATCATTAACCCCATTGCCGTATGATTGATATTAATTATGTGGAAGAGGTGGCGTATGACTAACATTAATTCATGGTACTCGGGGACGTATGATATATCTGTAAACAAGTATTCCTGAGGATTTTTTTCTCTAGAGCGAAATTTGAGAGAGGACGAATTGTCTTTTATAAAATTTTCCTCAGTGGTTTGAGGATTTTTTCTATAGGAAACAGTGTCCTCAGGGACCTGAAGATTTTTTTATAAAAAAACTATCACCCTGGTCTTGTCGAAAAAATATCCTCAGGGACTTTTTTCTATAGAAAAAACGTATCCTCGGGGACCTGACGAATTTTTTTTTTCTATAGAAAAAAGTATTCTCAGGGACCTGACGAATTTTTTTCTATAGGAAAAAGTATCCTCAGGGACCTGACGAATTTTTTTCTATAGGAAAAATGTATCCTCAGGGACCTGACGTTTTTTTCTATAGGAAAAAAGTATCCTGAGGGACCTAACGATTTTTTACTATAGAAAAAAGGTATCCTCAGGGAACTGACGAATTTTTTCGATATAAAAAAATCTCAGGTCCTCGAGGAGTCCTTTTTTCTATATTAAAAAAATCTCAGGTCCCCGAGAAGTCCTTTTTCTGTAGAAAAAAATCCTCAGATCCCTTAGGAAATCTTTTGTCTTTGGACAAGATACTCAGGTTCCTGAGGTTGACTTCCTCCGTTCATCTGATAAATAATTTCATTATATTTAACTGATATGTATCTACTCATTATGGACCGGAGGTCAACAGGAAACTGCATGATATGTTACAGGAAACTGCATGATATGTTACAGTTGTTGTTGTTGTTACAAGTTTCCTCTATCTCTGCATCTCTCAGGCTGCCAATTAGTGTGTCATCAGCAAAGCTATCACAATGAAAAATTATAGTTTAATAATGATTGAGTGGCATACAATTGACAATCATTGGCCAAACCTACTTCAGCTTCACCCCCTCTCATCATCATACATGGACAATGTTCATATGGGTAGAGGGGAGAAGGGGTCGTTGAATAGGTACATAACATTTCCAATGTTCAGTTATGAACTCTCTCGAAAAGTGCTGACTGTTTCCCGATGTGCAGCAACGAAGAAGTTCGCATAAGTTTTATTTCCGCTACAGTTGTTGTTGTAGCAGTTCTACAATTCAGTTCGGTTGGTTTTGTTGTTGGATTTGATGATGATTTGCGAATTTGATATGAGTTGAGTGGTAGTTTGTACAGAATTTGAGGAAGGGGGTGGAATGGGTTGTGGTGCAAGGTGGTTTTTGGGAGATGAGATATTGTTGCCTACCTTTAGGAGCTTGAAACATTTTTGATGGCCTACTTTTGGGCTCACACAAATTTATAAATAAAATCTAGTGCCTACTTTCGGGGCTTAGACATGTTTTAAGAATTATATCTATTGCCTAGATTTAGGCGGAAAGAAAAATTGAATTTATTGCCTGCATTTAGGCATGGAGAAAATATATTTTTATTGCCTATTTTTAGGGTTTCGGAAAATTGCAAAAATATCATCTAAACACATTTACGCGCACACTTCAACAAGTCCATCACAAAAATTACTTCCACTGACAAAATAAATTTTAAAAAATTAAATTTTTTGCCTAGATTTAGGTAAGCAGTAAACGAATTAATTCGATTGCCTATTTTTAGGCATGAAGACATTTTCAAAAATTGTTTTTTTGAAACAAATGAAGGCGCACTTCAACATGTCCATCATCCGGAATTTGCTTTAAGGAGAATTCATGCCATTGCCCATAGTTAGGCATTAAGAATTTTTTAAAGTTAATTTTATTGCCTACATTTAGGCTTAAAGAAATAAAAAATAAATTCTGTTGCCTATTTTCAGGCTTTAAGAAAATTCAAATCGTTTTCTAAACAAATTTACGCCCACTTCAACAAGTCCATCATCATACGAAATTTCTTTGCAAGACCAGTCATAATGTTGGCAGAAAATCCGTACGCCGATTTTGTTAGGCTTATCGGATATTTTCCTTATTTTTACGACACCCAGGCTATCATGGCTAATAGCTCAGGTCTTAGTTTGTCGTACAGCAAAGCAAAATTCCACTTAATCAACATGGAATCTTAGAGCTCCTTTGCTCCCACCCTCCTCTCTTCCATAGTATGGCGGATACTTAAGGTGCAATAAGGAAAACTTGAAACAACGTGGCGTGGCATCCTCCTCCTGCTCCTTCGAAACGATTATGCCATGTTTAAATAACAAAAAACGCTTAACTTTTTCGTTGCGCCCACTTTGTTATCAAGGGTCTGGCGTGAAGAGAGAGAGGGAGGTTAGAAAACGGAGGGGGAGGGAAACACTTCAAAGCCCTCTGTTTACATTTTGCCATTACATGGTGTTCATTCCTCCTCCTCCGTCAGACAAAACAAAAAACGAACTCTTGGCAAATAATTTTGTTAGATAAGCGAAACAAAAAACAAAGAGGCAGAGAAGGAAAAGTAAAAAAGAAAAATACAAAAAAAAAACTACAAAACAACAGCTGGACGGAAAAAAATCAACAACAAAAGACAAAGAAAGCAAAACAAAAAACAATTATCCAAGACTAGGAAAAAAGGAGGGAAAACTAGCCAAACTATTCGCAAAACATGGCCAGAAAAAAAAACAGCTGCTGCTGAATGATGGTCCGATTATTGTGGACTATGACATAATGGCCAACCACGAAGAAGAAGAAGAAGGGGAAGAGGCCAACGAAGAAGCGAAGCGAACTGTTTTTTCTTGCTCATGAAAATTGCTCAAAATCACGACAGCCTTAAACATAGATTTGAAAACTATCAAAAACAAAAAGGAGGTCGTCGCCGTAGTCTGTTAGACACGAAGAAGGGTGGGTGGTGTGGAGGGGGTGGGTTGTACGCATCAAGCACACAAAAAAAGTCCTTGACAAACAACCATCCATTACGACACACAGCAGACAGACATTATCGTTAAACAGACAACGACAACAACAACTAGAACGAAAAAATCCTAGACAAAGAAATGGCACTGGAAACAGATGTTCGGTTTGAAGAGGACCGACCGAAACGACCATCGTAAAATATGAGCAACATAGTCATCATGTCGTGTCATGTCACTGTGTAATTAAGTATTTCACGCCAAGCGAGAGAAAAAGAGACACTTTGTGGCAATTTTTCGCAACAAAACAAAATCCTCAAACTCAGGATAGAAAAAATCCGCCAGTCTCATCGCCTGGTCCCTGATGACGGTTTTTTTCAATAGAAAAAACTTCATCAGGTCTCTGAGGAGACTTTTTCCAGAAAAAAAAAATTCCTCAAATCCCTGAGGAGACCTCTTTCTATATAAAAAAATCCTCAGGTCTCTCCCTATAGAAAACAAATTCCGCAGGTCACTGAAGAGACTTTTTTCTACAGAAAAAAAAATCCGGAGGTCTCTGAGGACCTCCGGATGTTCCTGAGGTCACTTTTTTCTATTTTTCTATCCTGAGGTTCCTGAGGACAATTTTTTCTACAAAAAAAATTCATTAGGTCCCTAAGGAAGATAGTTTTTCCATAGAAAAACATTTTTCAAGCCTCTGAGGATAAATTTTTCTAACTAAATTCATAATGTCCCTGAAAAAAATCCTCAGGCCCCTGAGGAGGATTTTTCAATAGAACAAATTTCAATTTCTATAGAAAAAGAATTGTCAGGTCCCTGAGGTGGACCCTAAGGAGTATTTTTCTACAGAAAAGAATCCTCAGACCCCTGAGAAGGATTTTTCTATAGAGAAAAATTCGTCAGTTCCCTGAGGACAATTTTTTCTATAGAAAAAATATCCTCAGCTCCCAGAGGAAGGTTTTTCTATAGAAAAAAATTTCTCAGGCCCCTGAGGAGGATTTTTCTATAAAAAAAAATTCGTCAGGCCCATGAGGAGGATTATTCTATAGCAAAAAATCCTCAGGTCCGGAGCTTCCTATTTTGTATAGAAAATAAATTCATTTGTTTTTGGTTTTCCAGTCCTTTGTTGTCAATTTGAATTTTTCTCTTTTTTATATTCAAATAACCCTAGACATTATCCAGACATAATTCAAAGAATTTTCTATTCCCACAAAATGACCTCACATGGAAATGCGGGGCATTGTCCTTGTTGCCAAATTTCCTAAATTATATTTTTTTTCCATTACATAGGGATTAGGTTAATTGAATAATGCAGACCACAGGGCTTCTCAAAAAGCCATGACATTTTAATAGAAAATGTTGGTGGTAAACAAATTGATGGTCTATCGCCTAAAAGTATGCTTTAATATTAAATGAATAACAAAAATTATTTAATATTAAAAAAAGAATCTATGCAATGATTCTGATATTACAAATTTAAGAAATAGGAATTATATTTATTAACATTAAGTTTTTGTTGCCTACTTTTAGGGGCTGGATTTATTTGATTCTTTATTTATTAAATAAAATTAAACCTCAATTAAGGTATTAACCATAATCCGAGTGATAATAATTAATTCCACTAAAATTCCCCATGGCAAACTCCTTTCTACGGCAATGTTAGAAATTTGCCTAAAAGTATGCCAACCACAACACCTCTTTAAATGCTGATCAGCTGTTTCGGCTGCTTTAAGTCGTAGCCCACCAGTTAAATGGGACAAAAATGAAAATCTCCTTTTTTGCGGTTTTCGTTTTCGATTTTTTTGCATTGAAACGTCTGTTTCACGTCAAGTTATAACTGCTCAGTTCGGCGCGGCTCAGCTAACAATCGGTGTCATTTTAATGGCAGAAAATCTCTGACATTGACAAAGGCACGCGAATGTTTGCTGGTATCCTAGAACCCCCTCCGCACCACCACCCCCATCATTCCAGACACCATAGAGACTCAAAAAATATAAACAAGTCTTTTAACCAGCCATTGTCGTGATGCCGGGGGAATTACAAGGATAAATTCGTGAATGACTTAAAGCCTTAATAATTTTTGTTTGTTTTTGAAAAGAAAGAAAAAAATACAAAGCATACTTTTAGGCAAAAATTAAATACTGAAGTGCTTGTTGGAGGATTTGCAAATGAATTGTCTGTTTCCTAGGAAAAGCTGCTTAAAGGCTCAAACAGGGAGGATGTGACTTTCTTTCTGTCTTTCCTGTCAAAGGTAAGAATTGTTTTGTGTGTGTCTTATCCATTTCGGCGTTCCGATATACATATGGTGTGCCTATGTGTATGACTTCTTTCACATGTCATTATCTCTAAAAACTAATTAGAAACTTTGAAAGCAAAAAGTTTTCTGAAAACTCAAAAATTCCGTGGAGTGGGAATGAAGTGCGGAAAGACATTCAAATATGATTAGGATATCCAAGAGGATTTTTAATTACAAAGGAAATGTCACATTTGTCATAACACATGTCACATATGCCCCAAATGTGGGACGTGACGAATTTTTTATAGAAAACAATCTTCAGGTCTCTGAGAACGACTCCTTTTTATAGAAACATTTGTCAGGTCCCTGAGGAAGACCTCTTTTTCTATAGAAAAAAAATCCTCAGGACTCTGAGGAGTTCTTTCTCTATAGAAAAAAATTCCTCAGGACTCTGAGGAGTTCTTTCTCTATAGAAAAAAATTCCTCAGGTCCCCCTGAGGATGACTTTTTCTATAAAAAAAAAAATTCCTCAGGTCCCCTGAGGAGCTCTTTTTCTATAGAAAAAAGTCCTCAGGTCCCCTGAGGAATCTTTTTTCTATAGAAAAAATTCCTCAGGACCGCTGAGGATGACTTTTTCCTATAGAAAAAAAATCCTCAGGAACGCTGAGGATGACTTTTTTCTATTGAAAAAAATTCCTCAGGACCCCTGAGGATGACTTTTTTCTATAGAAAAAAATTCCTCAGGACACTGAGGTGTCTTTTTTCTATAGAAAAAAATTCCTCAGGACCCTAAGGTGTCTTTTTTCTATAGAAAAAAATTCCTCAGGACCCTGAGGTGTCTTTTTTCTATAGAAAAAAATTCCTCAGGACCCTGAGGTGTCTTTTTTCTATAGAAAAAAATTCCTCAGGACCCTGAGGTGTCTTTTTTCCATAGAAAAAAATTCCTCAGGACCCTAAGGAGTCCTTTTTCTACAGAAAAAATTCCTCAGGACCCTAAGGAGTCCTTTTTCTACAGAAAAAATTCGTCAGGACCCTGAGAAGTCCTTTTTCTATAGAAAAAATTCGTCAGGACCCTGAGGAGACCTTTTTCTATAGAAAAAATTCGTCAGGACCCTGAGGAGTCCTTTTTCTATAGAAAAAAATTCGTCAGGATCCTGAAAAGTCCTTTTTCTATAGAAAAAATTCGTCAGGACCCTGAGGAGTCCTTTTTCTATAAAAAAAATCGTCAGGACTCCGAGGAGTCCTTTTTCTATAGAAAAAAAAATCGTCAGGACCCTGAGGAGTTCTTTTTCTATAGAAAAAATTTCGTCAGGACCCTGAGGAGTCATTTTGCTATAGAAAAAAATTCCTCAGGACCCTAGGAGTCCTTTTTCTATAGAAAAAAATCGTCAGAACCCTGAGGAGTCCTTTTTATGGAAAACATTTTTCAGGAAGCTGAGGAGTCCTTTTTCTATAGAAAAAATTCCTCAGGCCCCTGAGGATGACTTTTTTCTATAGAAAACAATTCCTCAGGTCCGTGAGGACTATTTTTTCTATAGAAAAAAAATCCTCATTTTTATAGAAAAAAATTCCTCAGGTCCCTGGGGACTATTTTTTCTATAGAAAAAAATCCTCATGTCTGTGAGGAAAATTTTTTCCATAGAAAAAATCTCTGAGGACAATTTTTCAATAGAAAAAAATTCCTCAGGTCTATGAGGACTATTTTTTCTATAGAAAAAAAATCCTCAGGACCCCTGAGGAGACCTTTTTCCATAGAAAAAAATTCCTCAGGACCCCTGAGGATGACTTTTTCCCATAGAAAAAAATTCCTCAGGACCCCTGAGGATGACTTTTTCTATAGAAAAAAAATTCCTCAGGTCCCTGGGAACTATTTTTTTCTATAGAAAAAAACTTCCTTAGGTCACTGAGGACAATTTCTTCTATAGAAAAAAATCCTCAGGTCTGTGAGGAAATTTTTTCCATAGAAAAAAAAAAATTCTCAGTAGGATGACTTTTTTCTATAGAAAAAATTCCTCAGGACCCCTGAGGATGACTTTTTTCTTTAGAAATAAATATTCGATAGAAAAAAATCCTTAACTTCTCCCTGAGAAAAAATGATCCGATCCCTTTTCTATAAAAAAAATTCTCAACTACTTCTATAAATGCTCTATAACCATATATCAACCCAGTTCATAGAATTTATTTTTTTTTGTTACAGTTTCAATAAACCAGTGCCTACTTTTAGGTGTTCGTTTTTGTATTATGACCTATCTGTTACGAAACTATCCCAGCCGATGCACAAAATAGTTTTGGAAGTTGAACAGGAAATGTTCAAATTTACTTGCCACTAAAGAAAACGAAATAAAAATTCAACAACAAACCATCCTGCCCCTAAAAGTATACTTCAAGGAGAGCTTGAAGAAGCCACCAACTCGGTAACTACATTATAATATCATTTAACCAAAAAAAACATATCGGGGCCATATTGCAGCACAAATGATGGAACCCCCCTTGTCAGCTGTGTGGTAAGAGAGATAGTGAAAGCTCCGAAAACTATGCTTGCAATAAACGTACGGAAAAGTAGTACATACCCTTAAGGGGGAAATATGGCAGGTGCAGAAGGGTCTCTAAGAAAATTTTCTGCCAGCAGGCAAACTTGTGTAATAAATAAAAATTTGCTTCCTAAGGAAATGTACAAAAATGAAATGCACAAACACACACCACCAGGCAACTGCATTTCCTCAGATTCCCCAACAAACGGAGACCGTAAAATGCCAAGTCATATAAATTTTTTGGTGTTGCATACTTTTCCGGTAAATGATAACAACATTTTGTGTTCAACTACAAAATTGACTAAATAAAAAACTGAAAACAATTTACGATACCAGGGTCGAGGAAGGTTGTCAGGTTCCTAGTCCAACAAACTAATGAGCAAATTGAAGCTCATGGTCTTCCAGCGTACCCCTGGTGGTGTCTTCATCATCCGGCCATAATGGCGTTGACAAAAATGTTATAGAAGCCAATTAATTATAGCAAAGTTTATGGCAAGTGGCATAACTATAAAAATGAATTACAAAACCGTTAAGGTATTTAAAGTTTTGGAAAATTTATGCTAAAGTTGTTTAAAAAGTTGAGAGAACAATTTTATGCACGGCATGTTGCCACTCTGGTGGGGAAAGATAAAAATCTAATTTGCCCAAAACATCCTAGAAGTATGCAATAAAAAGTTGTTAAAATGAGGTTTGTAAATCAGAAAAAAATAGAAAAAAAATCATCCTCAGGGTCCTGATGTTTTTTCTATAGAAAAAAGTCATCCTCAGGGTTGCTGAGGAATTTTTTTCTATAGAAAAAATTGTCCTCAGGGTCCAGACAAATTTCTTTCTCTAAAAAAAATTGTCCTCAGGGTCCAGACGATTTTTTTTTCTATAGAAAAAAGTCATCCTCAGGGGTCCTGAGCAAATTTTTTCCTATAGAAAAAAGTCATCCTCAGGGGTCCTGGGCAATTTTTTTCTATAGAAAAAAGTCATCCTCAGGGGTCCTGAGCAAATTTTTTTCTATAGAAAAAAATCATCCTCAGGGGTCCTGAGCCAATTTTTTTCTATAGAAAAAAGTCATCCTCAGGGGTCCTGAGCCAATTTTTTTCTATAGAAAAAAGTCATCCTCAGGGGTCCTGAGCAAATTTTTTTCTATAGAAAAAAGTCATCCTCAGGGGTCCTGAGCAAATTTTTTTCTATAGAAAAAAGTCATCCTCAGGGGTCCTGAGCAAATTTTTTTCTATAGAAAAAAGTCATCCTCAGGGGTCCTGAGCAAATTTTTTTCTATAGAAAAAAGTCATCCTCAGGAGTCCTGAGCAAATTTTTTTCTATAGAAAAAAGTCATCCTCAGGGGTCCTGAGCAAATTTTTTTCTATAGAAAAAAATCATCCTCAGGGGTCCTGAGCAAATTTTTTTCTATAGAAAAAAGTCATCCTCAGGGGTCCTGAGCAAATTTTTTTCTATAGAAAAAAGTCATCCTCAGGGGTCCTGAGCAAATTTTTTTCTATAGAAAAAAGTCATCCTCAGGAGTCCTGAGCAAATTTTTTTCTATAGAAAAAAGTCATCCTCAGGAGTCCTGAGCAAATTTTTTTCTATAGAAAAAAGTCATCCTCAGGGGTCCTGAGCAAATTTTTTTCTATAGAAAAATGTCATCCTCAGGGGTCCTGAGCATATTTTTTTCTATAGAAAAAAGAACTCCTCATGGTCCTGAGGAATTTTTTTCTATAGAAAAAAGTCATCCTCAGGGTCCTGAGGAATTTTTTTCTATAGAAAAAAGTCATCCTCAGGGTCCTGAGGAATTTTTTTCTATAGAAAAAAGTCATCCTCAGGGTCCTGAGGAATTTTTTTCTATAGAAAAAAAGTCATTCTCAGGGTCCTGAGGAATTTTTTTCTATAGAAAAAATTGTCCTCAGGGTCCTGAGTAATTTTTTTCTATAGAAAAAATTGTCCTCAGGGTCCTGAGGAATTTTTTTCTATAGAAAAAATTGTCCTCAGGCTCCTGAGGAATTTTTTTCTATAGAAAAAATTGTCCTCAGGGACCTGAGGAATTTTTTTCTATAGAAAAAATTGTCCTCAGGGACCTGAGGAATTTTTTTCTATAGAAAAAATTGTCCTCAGGGACCTGAGGAATTTTTTTCTATAGAAAAAATTGTCCTCAGGGTCCTGAGGAATTTTTTTCTATAGAAAAAATTGACCTCAGGGTCCTGAGGAATTTTTTTTCTATAGAAAAGAGTCCGCAGGGTCCTGAGGAATTTTTTTCTATAAAAAAAAGCGTCCTCAGGGTCCTGAGGAATTTTTTTCTATAAAAAAAAGCGTCCTCAGGGTCCTGAGGAATTTTTTTCTATAGAAAAAATTGTCCTCAGGGTCCTGAGGAATTTTTTTCTATAGAAAAAATTGTCCTCAGGGTCCTGAGGAATTTTTTTCTATAGAAAAAATTGTCCTCAGTGTCCTGAGGAATTTTTTTCTATAGAAAAAATTGTCCTCAGGGTCCTGAGGAATTTTTTTCTATAGAAAAAATTGTCCTCAGTGTCCTGAGGAATTTTTTTCTATAGAAAAAATTGTCCTCAGGGTCCTGAGGAATTTTTTTCTATAGAAAAAATTGTCCTCAGGGTCCTGAGGAATTTTTTTCTATAGAAAAAAGTCATCCTCAGGAGTCCTGAGCAAATTTTTTTCTATAGAAAAAAGTCATCCTCAGGGGTCCTGAGCAAATTTTTTTCTATAGAAAAATGTCATCCTCAGGGGTCCTGAGCATATATTTTTCTATAGAAAAAAGAACTCCTCAGGGTCCTGAGGAATTTTTTTCTATAGAAAAAAGTCATCCTCAGGGTCCTGAGGAATTTTTTTCTATAGAAAAAAAGTCATTCTCAGGGTCCTGAGGAATTTTTTTCTATAGAAAAAATTTCCTCAGGGTCCTGAGTAATTTTTTTCTATAGAAAAAATTTCCTCAGGGTCCTGAGGAATTTTTTTCTGTAGAAAAAGTCGTCCTCAGGGTCCTGAGGAATTTTTTTCTATAGAAAAAATTGTCCTCAGGGTCCTGAGGAATTTTTTTCTATAGAAAAAATTGTCCTCAGGGTCCTGAGGAATTTTTTTCTATAGAAAAAATTGTCCTCAGGGTCCTGAGGAATTTTTTTCTATAGAAAAAATTGTCCTCAGGGACCTGAGGAATTTTTTTCTATAGAAAAAATTGTCCTCAGGGACCTGAGGAATTTTTTTTATACAAAAAAGTCTTCCTCAGGGTCCTGAGGAATTTTTTTCTATAGAAAAAATATTAACTTAGGTCGAAAATTTTTTTCTATAGAAAAAATCCTTCCTCAGTATCTGAGGAATTTTTTTCTATAGAAAAAATGGTCCCCAGCGGGCTGAGGAATTTTTTTCTATAAAAAATGTGTCCTCCGGACCTGAGGTCCTGAGGAATTTTTTTCTATAGAAAATATTGTTATCGACAACTTTTTCTATAGAAAAGATTGTTATCGACAAATTTTTCTATAGAAAAAATTGTCCTCAGGAGACCTGACGGATTTTTTCTATAGAAAAAAATTGTCCTCAGGAGACCTGACGAATTTTTTCTATAGAAAAAATCTTCCTCAGTGGTCTTGAGCAATTTTTTTCTATATAGAAAATTGTCCTCAGGGTCCTGAGGAATTTTTTTTATAGAAAAAAGTCATACTCTTAGTCATCCTCAGGGGTCCTGAGCAAATTTTTTTCTATAGAAAAATGTCATCCTCAGGGGTCCTGAGCATATTTTTTTCTATAGAAAAAAGAACTCCTCAGGGTCCTGAGGAATTTTTTTCTATAGAAAAAAGTCATCCTCAGGGTCCTGAGGAATTTTTTTCTATAGAAAAAAAGTCATTCTCAGGGTCCTGAGGAATTTTTTTCTATAGAAAAAATTGTCCTCAGGGTCCTGAGTAATTTTTTTCTATAGAAAAAATTGTCCTCAGGGTCCTGAGGAATTTTTTTCTATAGAAAAAATTGTCCTCAGGGTCCTGAGGAATTTTTTTCTATAGAAAAAGTCACCCTCAGGGTCCTGACGGATTTTTTCTATAGAAAAAGTCACCCTCAGGGTCCTGACGGATTTTTTCTATAGAAAATGTCACCCTCAGGGTCCTGACGGATTTTTTCTATAGAAAAAATTGTCCTCAGGGACCTGAGGAATTTTTTTCTATAGAAAAAATTGTCCTCAGGGACCTGAGGAATTTTTTTCTATAGAAAAAATTGTCCTCAGGGTCCTGAGGAATTTTTTTCTATAGAAAAAATTGACCTCAGGGTCCTGAGGAATTTTTTTCTATAGAAAAAATTGTCCTCAGGGTCCTGAGGAATTTTTTTCTATAGAAAAAATTGTCCTCAGGGTCCTGAGGAATTTTTTTCTATAGAAAAAATTGTCCTCAGGGTCCTGAGGAATTTTTTTCTATAGAAAAAATTGTCCTCAGTGTCCTGAGGAATTTTTTTCTATAGAAAAAATTGTCCTCAGGGTCCTGAGGAATTTTTTTCTATAGAAAAAATTGTCCTCAGGGTCCTGAGGAATTTTTTTCTATAGAAAAAATTGTCCTCAGGGTCCTGAGGAATTTTTTTCTATAGAAAAAATTGAATTTTTTTCTATAGAAAAAAGTCATCCTCAGGGCTCCTGAGGAAATTTTTTCTATAGAAAAAAGTCATCCTCAGGGCTCCTGAGGAATTTTTTTCTATAGAAAAAAGTCATCCTCAGGGCTCCTGAGGAATTTTTTTCTATAGAAAAAAGTCATCCTCAGGGCTCCTGAGGAATTTTTTTCTATAGAAAAAAGTCATCCTCAGGGCTCCTGAGGAATTTTTTTCTATAGAAAAAAGTCATCCTCAGGGCTCCTGAGGAATTTTTTTCTATAGAAAAAAGTCATCCTCAGGGCTCCTGAGGAATTTTTTTCTATAGAAAAAAGTCATCCTCAGGGCTCCTGAGGAATTTTTTTCTATAGAAAAAAGTCATCCTCAGGGCTCCTGAGGATTTTTTTTCTATAGAAAAAAGACATCCTCAGGGTCCTGAGGAATTTTTTTCTATAGAAAAAAGTCATCCTCAGGGCTCCTGAGGAATTTTTTCTATAGAAAAAAGTCATCCTCAGGGCTCCTGAGGAATTTTTTTCTATAGAAAAAAGTCATCCTCAGGGCTCCTGAGGAATTTTTTTCTATAGAAAAAAGAGACCTCATGGTCCTGAGGAATTTGTTTTTATAGAAAAAAAGAGACCTCAGATTCCTGAGGAATTTTTTCTATAAAAAACAGACCTCAGGGTCCTGAGGAATTTTTTTCTATAGAAAAAAGACAACTCAGGGTCCTGAGGATTGTTTTCTAAAGAAAAAAAAATAGTTCTCAGGATTCGACAATTTTTTTCTAAAGAAAAAAGAGACCTCAGGGAGAAAAAATTGTCTTCAGGGTCCTGACGAAATTTTTTCTCTAGAAAAAAGTTATCCTCAGGCACCTGAGGAATGTTTTTTCTATAGAAAAAAGACTCCTAACGGTCCTGAGGATTTTTTTTATAGAAAAAGGACTCTTCGTAGTCCTGTGGATTTTTTTTATACAAAAAATAGTCCTCAGGGTCCTGAGGATTTTTTTTCCTATAAAAAAAAGTATGAGTGTTTGGTGCCTACTTTTAGGCTCCACAATTATTTTTGTGTATTTATTCTGTTTCACACGCAAACGTTATAAATTATTGTGAATTGTTTGCAACATTGTTTATAGCTTCAGAAAAAAATTTTGTTTTTACGATCAAGGCCATTAATAATCTGCGAAAAAATAATAAAAAAATCGATAAATAATCGATGGCATTTTATGACACCAGGTAAGTTACGCAATTGTGTGACTTTTTTGTCATTTTTCCCTCCCGATTTTTTTTTTTTTTTTTTTTTTTGATGAAATGATAAATGGTCGACCTGGTAACCGGGTGGCGGATTTTTTTTTTGTTTCCAAACAATTTTTTGTAATTTGAATAATGATAGCAATCTCTTCGAACAATAATCGTTTGTAATTTTTTTGTAATATTTTATGTGAAATATGAAATACAATGAGAGCACTTTAATGGATACTGCGGATTCATTAAAAGGCTAATTACGTTGATGGGTGGGTGGCGGTGTGGCTGTGTCGGAGTATTAGTGGAGGCTATTACAGTGTCATTTACAATAGCCATTGTATTTTTCCGAGAAATTGTAAATAATTTATGACAGCTATTGATATGTCAATAACAACAACACTTCACAATAAGCAACACAATATCTTCTTACAACATTCGATGAGTGATGCATACTTTTAGGCATGCCAGACCTGCCTCCCACAGGGATCACAGTATTCTCGATATCATTGTCATGACAACCTATTCAATGCATGTTTATCTCACACATTTACTTTTTGTGTGTTGAGTTAATTTAATTAAATTGAAAACCTTTTCTTCTTCTAGTTTTCCAATCTCCTCCTCCTCACCCTCTCCCCTGAGTCCTTAAGTAGCCATTTTTGGATGGGTCATTTTTATAGAAAAAAAATTCTAATACAATTTACCCCAACTCACAGTCGCCCTCATCCTTTATTTGGCCACTTGAGCTAAGGCTATGCTTCACTGATCATTTCATAGTAAATATGTCCGTCCTCATGCCTATGTCCGTTCACATGTCCATTTATATAAGCCAGCCTAAATGTATGCCATGTTTTATTAGATGTTCATATACCTAAAAGGTTGTTAAAGATACCCCAAAAGCCATTTTGGGTGGCTAGTAAAGGAATTTATTTTTTTGGAACTAAAATTGTTGGTTTGAATTTAATTCGATAAGAGAAAAATATCGAATATCCCAGATTAAATTAAATCGAAAAATGTTAGGACTTACCACCTGTTAAAGGGATTAGAGAAAAAAATGAGGAGCTTACCTGAAAAGAAATAGAAAAGAAAATAGGAAATTATTTAAAATAGGTCACAAATATCAGGGGCATGAGGAAAAGAAAGAAAATACACCTAAGGCGCCTGAGGATTTTTTTCTATAGAAAAAAGACGCCTCAGGGACCTGAGGAATTTTTTTCTATAGAAAAAATACGCCTCAGGGACCTGGGGAATTTTTTCTATAGAAAAAAGACACCTCAGGGACCTGAGGATTTTTTTTTCTATAGAAAAAAGACACCTCAGGGACCTGAGGAATTTTTTTCTATAGAAAAAAGACACCTCAGGGACCTGAGGAATTTTTTTCTATAGAAAAAAGACACCTCAGGGACCTGAGGAATTTTTTTCTATAGAAAAAAGACACCTCAGGGACCTGAGGAATTTTTTTCTATAGAAAAAAGACACCTCAGGGACCTGAGGAATTTTTTCTATAGAAAAAAGGACTCCTCAGGGACCTGAGGATTTTTTTTCTATAGAAAAAAGGAATCCTCAGGGACCTGAGGAATTTTTTCTATAGAAAAAAGGACTCATTAGGGTCCTGTAGAATTTGTTTCTATAAAAAAGTCCTCAGGGTCCTGAGGAATTTTTTTCTTTGGAAAAAATGTCCTCAGGGTTCTGAGGAATTTTTTTCTGTAGAAAAAAGGACTCTTCAGGTTCCTGAGGAATTTTTTTCTATAGAAAAAAGGACTCCTCAGGGACCTGAGGATTTTTTTCTATAGAAAAAAGACGCCTCAGGGACCTGACGAATTTTTTTCTATGGAAAAAATTGTCCTCAGGGCCCTGACGAATGTTTTTCTATGGAAAAAAATTGTCCTCAGGGCCCTGACGAATGTTTTTCTATGGAAAAAATTGTCCTCAGGGCCCTGACGAATGTTTTTCTATGGAAAAAAATGTCCTCAGGGCCCTGACGAATGTTTTTCTATGGAAAAAAATGTCCTCAGGGACCTGACGAATTTTGTTCTATGGGAAAAAATGTCCTCAGGGACCTGACGAATTTTTTTCTATGAAAAAACTGTCCTCAGGGACCTGACAAATTTTTTTCTATGGAAAAAAATGTCCTCGAATTTTTCTATGGAAAAAAATGTCCTCAGGGACCTGACGAATTTTTTTCTATGGACCTGACGAATTTTTTTCTATGGAAAAAAATGTCCTCAGGGACCTGACGAATTTTTTTCTATAGAAAAAGATGCCTCAGGCACCTGAGGAATTTTTTCTAAAGGAAAAAAGAGTCCTCAGGCACCTGACGAATTTTTTCTATAGAAAAAAGGGCTCCTCAGGGACCTGAGGAAATTTTTTTCTATAGAAAAAGGACTCTTCGGGGACATGAAAAATTTTTTTCTATGAAAAAAGGATTCCTCAGGAAGCTGAGTGATTTTTTTCTATACAAAAAAGGACTCCTCAGGGTCTGACGAATTTTTTCTTTATAAGAAGGGACTCCTCAGGGTCCTGACGAGTTTTTCCTATAGAAAAAAGGACTCCTGAGGGCCTGTCGATTTTTTTCTGTAGAAGAAAGTCAAAAGGGACCTGAGGATTTTTTTCTATAAAAAAGGACTTCTCAGGGACTTAAGGAATTTTTCTTATAGATAAAATAACTCCTCAGGGACCTGAGGATTTTTTTTCTATAGAAAAACGGACTCTTCGGGGACCTGAAGATGATTTTTTTCTTAAAGAAAAAACTGTCCTCAAGGACATGAAGAATTTTTTCTATAGAAAAAATTGTCCATAGAACACTAAGGATTTTTTTCTTTAGAAAAAAATTCCTCAGGGCCCTGAGAACATTTTTTTTTGTAGGAAAAAAATCGTCAGGAACCTATTAAAATTTTTGGTTCTCTATTTTTATTTCGCTTTAATCCTTAAATTCAAATCTAAAAACAAATACCCTCCATGGTGTTTATTTATTCTTAAAGGTCAATAGGGCAATCTAATACAAATACTCCCCCTCCTCTTCGATTTTTTTTATTGTAGTTGTCGTTGTTGGTTATCTCATTCTTTTCCCCATTTGCCGGTTAAGTTGTCGACTTTATGATTTGGTCCTTACCGAACGATGTTTTAGTTTTATTTTTGGCCAATTTTTTTCTGTGTGTTGGTGTCGTTGTTTTTGTTGTATATGTGTTGACATTAAACATTGGCCATTTCACAGGCTATTGTCTAACATTTGTGGTCTATTGTTGGCCATTGGCAAAAGCCAGTGGAAAGTGTCTCCCGCCTGTAACTGATTTAGTCCTCGGTCGTCTACATGTTTTGGCAGCCATTCAGGCAAACATCGAGAAAAACAAAGGACACACAGAAAAGAAGAGGAAGAGCCAGAAAATCCATTGCTCTATCTTTTATTGTGTGCTGGACTCGAACGGATGGCTTCCAAGTTAGAAAAAAATCTACATAGCCATTTTTAGAAGTTAACCAACCAACACTTTGCCAGAATTCAAGCCATCATCCAGCTTTAATAAAGGCAATGTCCTTTTTTTCTGAAAATTTTTGTAAGTGTGAGTGAGGTTGGTATCTATGTATGAGTGTGTGTTTGTGGACTACCATGTCCACCACAATAATTGTCCGACATCAGTTGTTCTCGCTTCTTCTATTCCTGTTTTTGATTTCTCAAAAAAATAAATGTAGTGTTAAATTGACCACACACACACACAGTAGTAGTTGAATGTGTGTGTGTGTCTGTGTGAAGAGTGAGGGGGAGTTGAATGAATTCTAAAGAGCTTGAGTTCTTCTTGTCTAACAACACTTCTGTACTTGGCACAAGGATCATAAGCGAACATGAGCTGGGTATAAAATAGCCTTGAGTGGAAAAGACTATTTAATTATTTCTAAGCGAATTAAAACCATAGCATACTTCAAGGAGGAAAAAGGAATTTCTAAAGAAAAAAGCGTCAGGACTCTGAGTACAATTTTTTTATAAAAAAATTCGTCAGGACCCTGAGGACATTTTTTTCTATAGAAAAAAATTCGTCAGGACCCTGAGGACATTTTTTTCTATAGAAAAAAATTCGTCAGGACCCTGAGGACATTTTTTTCTATAGAAAAAAATTCGTCAGGACCCTGAGGACATTTTTTTCTATAGAAAAAAATTCGTCAGGACCCTGAGGACATTTTTTTCTATAGAAAAAAATTCGTCAGGACCCTGAGGACATTTTTTTCTATAGAAAAAAATTCGTCAGGACCCTGAGGACATTTTTTTCTATAGAAAAAAATTCGTCAGGACCCTGAGGACATTTTTTTCTATAGAAAAAAATTCGTCAGGACCCTGAGGACATTTTTTTCTATAGAAAAAAATTCGTCAGGACCCTGAGGACATTTTTTTCTATAGAAAAAAATTCGTCAGGACCCTGAGGACATTTTTTTCTATAGAAAAAAATTCGTCAGGACCCTGAGGACATTTTTTTCTATAGAAAAAAATTCGTCAGGGCCCTGTGGACTATTTTTTCTATAGAAAAAAATTCGTCAGGGCCCTGTGGACTATTTTTTCTATAGAAAAAAATTCGCCAGGACCCTGAGGACTATTTTTTCTATAGAAAAAAATTGTCTTCAGGGTCCCTGAGGACAATTTTTTCTATAAAAAAAAAAATTCTTCAGGATCCTGAGGACAATTTTTTCTATAGAAAAAAATTCGTCAGGACCCTGAGGACAATTTTTTCTATAGAAAAATGTCGTCAGGACTCTGAGGACAAATTGAAATGTTTTCTTTGTGGTTTCTACCATGCGTATGTGTATTTACAATACTTATACGTCCATGTGACCTCTCACCTCAGTTGTAGATATTATTTTGTTCCTATCCCAAAAAGTATGCTTCATTAACCTACCAAAATGCTTATATGCAAAGAGAATATTTCATTATCGAGTATTTAATATCTAAATGTCATTACGGCTTAAACACACACACACATACTCTGTCGATGTGGGAATAGTTCTTAAGACCAAATAAAATATTAACATATTATTTATTCATTTCTTGTTAACATCATTTTATAGATGATATATTCAAAGTAGAGAGGAGGCAGAGCGAGGGTCAAACTCCTTTTGTAGTCCATCTACATGACAAGTTGATACCTTTGACCTTGCCGAACAAACCCAACAAGAAGAAACATCATACATATTTCATTATTCAAATAAATGTCTATGGACCTGGCCGAACGGTCGTTTGCTTATTTAAATGTCAAATAGTATGACCCTCTCTCTCTCTCCCTCTCCTTCTGGCTATCTGCTTCTTCTAATTCAAATGTATTTTAATGATGATTAATCTACATAAAATGAATTTTAAAAATTCTGATCAAAAGAGAATTTATTCAGGTTCAGGGGAAGTTTTGCTTAGATAAAAATCATCAAAGATGAAAGAGTAAGGTGTGTCGGGGTGGAGGAGGTAGCTGAGGTATGGTTTGCCCAGATATCAACAACAATGACCTGTAGGAATTTCTGAATTCCATTTGAGTAATATATTCAATGTGTCTACTAATGATAATGTATTCCACATTGAAAATGTAAATCTAAAGCCTGAAAGTATGCAGTATTATTGGAAATAATATTATCACTAATAGGATGACTTTAAATTATTAAAGATTTTAAATTTTAAACAGGAGGTTGAGAATTTTATGAGGGATTCATTGTTTTTTAATGCCTACCATAAGGCGTGAATTTTTTAAACATTATTTTTTAAAGCCTACCGTAAGGCGTGGATTTTTTAAACATTATTTATTAAAGCCTACCATTATTTAAACATTATTTTTAAAGCCTACCATAAGGCGTGGCTTTTTTATACATTATTTTTTAAAGCCTACCATAAGGCGTGAATTTTTTTAAATATTATTTTTTAAAGCCTACCATAAGGCGTGGATTTTTTAAATATTATTTTTTATAGCCTAACATAAGGCGTGGATTTTTTAAACATTATTTTTTAAAGCCTACCATAAAGCGTGGATTTTTTAAACATTATTTTTTATAGCCTAACATAAGGTGTGGATTTTTTAAATATTATTTTTTATAGCCTAACATAAGGCGTGGATTTTTTATAGCCTACCATAAGGCGTGGATTTTTTATAGCCTACCATAAGGCGTGGATTTTTTATAGCCTACCATAAGGCGTGGATTTTTTATAGCCTACCATAAGGCGTGGATTTTTATAGCCTACCATAAGGCGTGGATTTTTTATAGCCTACCATAAGGCGTGGATTTTTTATAGCCTACCATAAGGCGTGGATTTTTTATAGCCTACCATAAGGCGTGGATTTTTTATAGCCTACCATAAGGCGTGGATTTTTTATAGCCTACCATAAGGCGTGGATTTTTTATAGCCTACCATAAGGCGTGGATTTTTTATAGCCTACCATAAGGCGTGGATTTTTTATAGCCTACCATAAGGCGTGGATTTTTTATAGCCTACCATAAGGAGTGGATTTTTTATAGCCTACCATAAGGCGTGGATTTTTTATAGCCTACCATAAGGCGTGGATTTTTTATAGCCTACCATAAGGCGTGGATTTTTTATAGCCTACCATAAGGCGTGGATTTTTTATAGCCTACCATAAGGCGTGGATTTTTTATAGCCTACCATAAGGCGTGGATTTTTTATAGCCTACCATAAGCCGTGGATTTTTTATAGCCTACCATAAGGCGCGGATTTTTTATAGCCTACCATAAGGCGTGGATTTTTTATAGCCTACCATAAGGCGTGGATTTTTTATAGCCTACCATAAGGCATGGATTTTTTATAGCCTACCATAAGGCGTGGATTTTTTATAGCCTACCATAAGGCGTGGATTTTTTATAGCCTACCATAAGGCGTGGATTTTTTATAGCCTACCATAAGACGTGGATTTTTTATAGCCTACCATAAGGCGTGGATTTTTTATAGCCTAACATAAGGCGTGGATTTTTTATAGCCTACCATAAGACGTGGATTTTTTATAGCCTACCATAAGGCGTGGATTTTTTATAGCCTAACATAAGGCGTGGATTTTTTATAGCCTACCATAAGGCGTGGATTTTTTATAGCCTACCATAAGGCGTGGATTTTTTATAGCCTACCATAAGGCGTGGATTTTTTATAGCCTACCATAAGGCGTGGATTTTTTATAGCCTACCATAAGGCGTGGATTTTTTATAGCCTACCATAAGGCGTGGATTTTTTATAGCCTACCATAAGGCGTGGATTTTTTATAGTCTACCAAAAGGCGTGGATTTTTTATAGCCTACCATAAGACGTGGATTTTTTATAGCCTACCATAAGGCGTGGATTTTTTATAGCCTACCATAAGGCGTGGATTTTTTATAGCCTACCATAAGGCATGGATTTTTTATAGCCTACCATAAAGCGTGGATTTTTTATAGCCTACCATAAGGCGTGGATTTTTTATAGCCTACCATAAGGCGTGGATTTTTTATAGCCTACCATAAGACGTGGATTTTTTATAGCCTACCATAAGGCGTGGATTTTTTATAGCCTACCATAAGGCGTGGATTTTTTATAGCCTACCATAAGACGTGGATTTTTTATAGCCTACCATAAGGCGTGGATTTTTTATAGTCTACCGAAAGGCGTGGATTTTTTATAGCCTACCATAGGCGTGGATTTTTTATAGCCTACCATAAGGCGTGGATTTTTTAAGGCCTATTTTCCAACAAAGTCATGATACGCTTCATGGATTATATTTGACAAAAAAAATTTGCGTACTGTCAGGCCGCCATTAGTTTTTCTTAATATTTTTAAACCTATTGTCAAACCCCTTTCATTTTGGTTCCCTCTATAAATCATTGAGACAGCCTACATATTTTTTAATACCTCATCCTTCTCTCCCTCTCTCTCTCTTCCTCATTCCTACTCCATTACCCACTTGTACTTTCACTCCATTTAACTTTCATCTGCTGAGTCATTACATCGAATATCTATCTGCAATTCAGCATTGGAATAGCAATCTCTGCCAGGACCATGGCAGCATTCAAACATCCATCTACCAAACCACTATCCCATCCATTCACCAAGCCAGCCTACCGAATCATCCATCCCATCCAACCATTTTATAAATGAGGGTAATTTATGTCACACATATTGTTGTTGTTGTTGTTCTTGTTGTTTTATTGTTGGCTGTAGATTCATCATATTTTTGTAGTCCCAGTCTTGCTGTCGAAGCTTCTAATAACCTGATGGAAATAAGGACAATTGTAAAGATATATTTTTTAATGCAGCTCGCTTCACACCATCATAGATTGGCTTCACACAAAACATTGGATTTTCATGGGAACACTAAAAGCCTTTTTATTGTTCAATATTAATTCTGAAAATGATTTGCATGCCGGAGGAAAGAAAGGATGTGGGATAAAATGGATTTAGAAATGTTATCTATTTTATAATGATGAAAAATTATTGTTCGTTAAAAACACCAAGAATGACTTTTCAGATACCTTGGGTTTATTTTTCTGTTCCAGTTTAAATTCCAAGATTGAAAATAAATTTGATGTAACATTAAAAACTGAAATCGGTTTTTTGTTCAGGAAAATATCTTCTCCGATCGTGAAGATGTTTGGTTTTTAAATGTCTGCTTCAATGACCTGAAGTTTTTTTTTCATTAAGAGAAAATATTTCCTCAGAGGCTTGGACAATTTTGTTTGCATACGAAGAAGTCTTCATCAAGAAATTGGGGTAATTTATTTGTACTAAAAATTTTCCTGAGGGGTTCAATTTTCTTCTACAAGAACTGGGGTTTGATTCCTATGACGAACTAGGGTTTCAATTTTCTTTTACAAAATATACCGCAGATAACGCCTGTCGGAATGAGGACATCTGAGCGTATAAGTATTGTCGTTACTCATACGCATATGTGAATCCGCAATTAAATGAAATACTGAGGGGATATAATAGATAATAAGAAGATATAAGTAAATTTTTCTGCAGATAAAACTCATCAGGATCCTAAGAAGACCTTTTGCTACCACAAGAAGCCTTAATAAAGAAATTATTCATGGGTAGACTTTTTTTTTATAAAATAACTTTATTTGATAAGGTAGAAAGACTCTCGGTGAGGACGACTTTTCCATATGAAAAAAATAATCATCAGATCATCGGACACATGAGAAAGCCATTTTTCTATAGTAATAATTTATTAGACTCCTGGAAAGTCAAGCCAACTAAGATGGACTTTCTCCAATAAACAAAAATTTTAAGTCCTAAGAAAGGTTTTTTTCTACAGGAAAAAGTTTACCTGAGTTACTGAGAACAGAACAATAGTTTTGTTTAGAAAGATCGTTCGGTCTTTCTTTAGACGCAAAACCTGTGGGCTTATTTCGCACACGCATATTCAGAGAGTCGCTTTAAACAACAAAAATACCCCAGAGTATAAGTGCCATCGTTGCAGATACGAATGAAGTTACCCATAAGCTGAAAATAGTTTTTCTGTAGACAAAAAGCTTTTCTTAGAAAAAATTCAGACTCTTGAATAAATTTTCCACAGCCCCTGACGAACACTTTTTCTATAGTGCAAAATAATATTGGGATCTTGGGAAAGACATTTCGAAAACAAAAAATCTCTGTACCCCGAGGGTACTTTTTCGTTAAAAAAAATCACCGGCATGTGCGGTAGAGTTTTTTCAATTAAACAAATTCTTCCGATCCTGAAGTAGAGTGTTTTCTGTAAAAAAAAAACTATTCAGTAAACGTTGTTTATATTTTTTATAAAAATAATTGGGATGGATTTTTTCCTATGCAAAATCTACAACCTTCTGTAAGGGGATTATCACTTGAAAATGTAATAGAAATCAAATTAGTAGGTATTCTGTCGCTCAAAGTGTTACCCCAAACAAGTTAAAAATGTTTGAAAAACAATAGGCGGGAGCAATAGGATAGGGGGGATCGCAGCGTATAAGTGCTGTCGTTA
Organism: Musca vetustissima; assembly: GCF_032173495.1. NCBI lineage: Eukaryota > Metazoa > Arthropoda > Insecta > Diptera > Muscidae > Musca > Musca vetustissima. The sequence continues at coordinate 83,043 of NW_026873318.1, forward strand.
CTTATACGCATGGGATACCCATAAAAACACAAGAAACCAGATTTTTACATAAAAATCGATTTTTTTTTTCTTTTACAACTTAAATATTTTATTAATAATCAAATATTTTTGAATAAAAATGTTTTGGTATGAAGCTTGGAGACGAATATACAATCATAAAATCACATGACTTAGAGACAATCACTGAGATAACTGTTATTTTTTTTCGAAGCGGTATTGACGTTTCTAGTGTTCTTTTAAAAGGACGGTGGCGCTAAATGAGTTAAATACTGAGTGTTTCTTCTATATAAACTTTTTAAACTTTTTTAGAATTAAAAAAAAAAATCCTGAAGATCCTAAAAAAGTCTTCCGCAGCACTTGAGGAACCCGTTTTTTTTCTCTCCAGAACAGAAAATAGAGATACTGAGATATTTATTTTCTATGAAAGCATATTTCTGGCCACCAAACCCACCTTAAAGAGCTTAGCTGAGTATGTAACTGAAATAATTTGATTAAATTCATTTGTATATAGTTAAAAATGAAAAAACAAAAACAGAATGAATCAGAGATGGCCTGTCAGAAACAGTGACGTAATTGACATACATTTTGGAAATTACGCATAGACCTATAGAAAAAATCTTTAGGTCTCTTCGGAAGATATTTTTATACCCTTCACCACACTGTGGTACAGGGTATTATGTCTTTGTGCATATGTTTGTAACAGGCAAAAGGAAACGAGATAGACACATGGTTCCTTTTGAGAATATGCATAGAATCACTTTCTAAGTCGATTTATGCATGTCCGTCCGTCCGTCCGTCTGTCTGTGCATGTTAAATTGTAAACAAAGTACAGGTCGCATTTATGATCCGAATTGGATGAAATTTGGCATAGGTCACTTATTCGGCCCAAGGACGAACCCTATTGAAATTGGGAAAAATCGGTTCAGATTTAGATATAGCTCCCATATATATATTTAACCGATTTAATGTAAACAGTTCCTATATATCTTTCGATTTGCACGAAATTTGGTACAGGCTAATCATTTAGGTCTAGAATTATGTCTGCCAAGTTTCGTGAAAATCGGTCCAGATTTAGATATAGCTTCCATATATTGTTTCGTCCGATTTCATGTAAATGGTGCACCAAAGTCCCTATATATCTTTCGATTTGCACGAAATTTGGCATAACGTACTGAATTAAGCCTAGAGAGATGTCTGCCAAGTTTCGAGAAAATCGGTCCAGATTTCTATATAGCTCCCATATATAGCTATATATCGTCCGAAATTTCATGTAAATGTGTGCCTGAAAATCCAGGTTTAGATAAGTCCCAAAATATATCTTTCGATTTGCACGAAATTTGGCATAACGTACTGAATTAGGTCCAGAATGATGTGTGTTAAATTTCCTGAAAATCGGTTCAGGTTTAGATATAGCTCCCATACATATTTTCGTCCGATTTTAGGTAAATATTGCACCAAAGTCCCTATATATCGTTAGATTTGCACGAAATTTGGCATAGCGTACGGAATTAAGTCTAGAACGATGTGTGTAAAATTTCGTGAAAATCGGTTCAGATTTAGATATAGCTCCCATATATATTTTTGTCCGATTTTATGTAAATGGTGCAACAATGTCCCTATATATCCTTCGATTTGCACGAAATTTCGCATAGCATACTGAACTAAGTCTAGAACGATGTGTGTTAAATTTCGTGAAAATCGGTTCAGATTTAGATATAGCTCCCATATATATTTTCGTCCGATTTTTGATAAATTTGGATTTATAAGTAAATAAAGAACTCAAAATGTGGCCGAATGCAAAAACCATACTGAAATAAGTGTAACCTATATTTCGATATTTCGCTTTAAATTTATTTACATTATTTTGTCCCATCGTAAGAAGCAACTCTATACCTGACCAAAATTTAGTATAGGTTGCAAAATGACATGTTTAATTTCATGTTAATGGTTCTTCAATAATGCGACGTCTGTTAGGATTCATCTGTTTAATATACCCACAGTGGTGAAGGGTATCATATAGTCGGCCCCGTCTGACTTTACTACTTTCCTTACTGGTTTTGGTTGAAAAACGTCTAATGTTCCTAAAGCAAAAAAAAAAAAAAAAAAAAAAAAATACTGAGACCAACTTTTACAAAATAAACGTACCTAGGCCATGGAGGAAATCTGTTGTTGTTTTTTTTTTCTCCTCCAAATTTCATACTCATACTGGATTATTTATGTCCTTGAATTTGTATTTCATATTGTCTTCCTGAGAGATAATGTTCTTTGGAAAATCTGTTATGGTGTTGTTACAAATATGACTAGCAATTAATAAAAACCACAGCTAAAGCAACAACAACAACACGGGGAATGTGATTAAATGTATACACGTTAAAAAATATTGCCTACATTTAGGCTTTTATTATGAGCCATATATTAAGAGCCTATTTTGGTGGAGTGGTGTGGAATGATGTTACATAAATAAAAAAAGTTGATAAAAAACTACGTTTAAAGAAATGTGTTGAGGTATACTGAAGACAATTTTTGAAATGTAGGAAAAACTCTGGAAATATTGCGGGTGAAAAGAGAAAAAATCGGAAGCAATCGAGGTTTATGTTTTGAGAGAGAGAAAAAATCGGATTTGATTTTTTTGTCTATAGAAAAAAAATCCCAGGTCTTTGATGACCAAATTTTTCTAAATGTGGGCCAATTTCGAAGTACTGTAGATTAAGTGAGAAAAAAATACGAAGTACCGCAAAGGTTTACTTTTTCGATGAAAAATCCTCAGAAAATAAAAATGAAAAAAATCGCAAAGACAAATATGCAGGCTAACATTTTGAGAGAGAGAAACATCCTCTGGTGGGTGGATTGGTTAGTATAAAATGGGTATCATTTTAAGGGTTATAAGAATATGATGGGGTTATCTCAAACCGTTTTGGAGATACAGTCAAAAAACTGGGTTTTGGTCCCCGATTTTTTTTTTTTTTTTTTTTTTTTTTTTTTTTGAAAAGCTCCCTGAATTAAATGTTAAATGATACCCATTTATATTAACCCGGATCCGATTTTTTTTCTTTTTTGAAAAACTCCCTAAAAGTCGAACTTGGGTCCATTATAGTCCCTCTCCAATCCTGAATTAAATGATAGACCACATTTTTATAACCTTTTAAATGATACCCATTTATATTAATCCGGATCTGTGGAACCGGATATAACCGGGTACCCGTACCCCAACTTCCGGGCCAAATAACCGGGTAACCGGGTACATCCCCCCCAAGAAAACAATATATTCCCATATTTGTACCCTAATACCTACCTCTGAAAAAAATTTCAAAAAAATCTGATCGTTTTTACTAACCTAGAGTTGTTCCCCCATTTCGAAGTTGTATGGATTAAGAGAGAAAAAATCGGAAGTATCACAGGTTAATATGAAATGGGTATAATTTTAAAGGTTATAAAAATGTGATGGGGTTATCTCAAACCGTTTTGGAGATACAGTCAAAAAACTGGGTTTTGGTCCCCGATTTTTTGAAAAAATCTTGAGTCCATTATAGTTCCTCTCCAATCCTGAATTAAATGATAGACCACATTTTTATAACCTTTTAAATGATACCCATTTATATTAATCCGGATCCGTGGAACCGGATATAACCGGGTACCCGTACCCGAACTTCCGGGTCAAATAACCGGGTACGTCCCCCTAAGAAAACAACATATTCCCATAATTAGGGTACAAATACCTACCTCTGGAAAAAAAATTCAAAAAAATCTGATCGTTTTTACTAACCTAGAGCTGTTCCCCCATTTCGAAGCTGTGTGGTTTAAGAGAGAAAAAATCGGAAGTACCAGAGGCATTCTTTTTCGATAGACAAAAAAAATCCTCAGGTGAATGGATTTGATGTTTTTTTTCTGTAGAAAAAACAGCAGTGGTAAGGATAACTTTTTCTTATACCCAAAAATTTTCCAAAGGGTCCTGTCTTGGATTTTTTTTTCTATTTTCCAAATTTCCGATTTTTATACCCTACACAACTATGTTGTCAGGGTATTATAGCTTTGTGCAGCCCCAAAAGTTTGTAACGCCGCGAAATATTGGTCCTAGACCCACCTTTAAGTATACCGATCGTCATATCTCGACTAGCTGAGTCGAGTCGACCGTCCGTCTGTCCATTATAATTTGTAAACACGATACAGGCCACAGTTATGGACCAATCTTCACGAAATTTTGCATGCAGGGTGGGTTCTGGCCAATGAAGACCCCTATTGTTTTTGGGAAATATCGGTTAATATTTAGAGGATGAAATGGACCAAATACTAAATTTTTGTCGGTTTTTCTGGTCGCTCCAGAGGCCGCAACAATGGTCCGAACATCGTGAAATTTTGGGTGGAGAAGCAGATCGGGCCAAAGAATAAGCATGCCTGTTTGGAGAAAGATCGGTCAATATTTAGTGGGTCAAATGGACCCTGACTTTTGTGTGAAAAATGACAAAATTTGTATTCTATGGCGTATATGTTTACCCCTGAAGGACATATGCCCGAGAAGTTGATATTATATCCAAGAGGAGTGGTTGACCTTTAAATTAATACCAATTATATTGTTGTATGTTCTCGGATGTGGGAGTTACACCAAAATATTTACAGTTATCTCCGTATTCGTATATTATCGCTCTAGAGAGCGGAACTATAGCGTTGATCGCGTTGAAATGTTCCATGAGGTTCCAGTTATGGTCAAGGACAACGCCTATAATTATCGGTGATGATCAGATAATAATGTTGGAATGAAGTGGACCGAAAACTTAATTTTTTGTGTTATTTTCGAGTAGACCACAAATGAAAGCCGAACATCACAACACAACCCACGGTGAAGGGGATCTGGACAATAGCTATACTGAATACTCGTAATATTCGGAAAATATGTCAGTGTGAGGAAGAGGTGCTGTTTATCTCTAATCGGGCAAGAGGGTTCAAATATCACGAAATATTGCCCAGGCTCGGAATAAACATCCGCAGAAAAGTTCCGTGGTAGTTGTGTAGGGTATCGTATGGTCGGCCCCGTCCGACTATACTGCTCCGCTCACTGGTTTTTAACTTTTTTTATTTTTTCTAAAGAGTGTTCTACCCTTCCATGTTCTACATTATCTACTTGAGTTTTCTTATTTATTATTATTTTTTTTTTTTTTTTTTTTGATAAAAAAACAACAATGTGTGTGAGTTTATTCCCCCGTACCCCGCCATTAGGTTTATGAATCTGAAATGCCGGCTTGAAGAAAGTGTACGTACGACAAAAAAAAGAGACATAAAGATAACAAAATGTTTTTTTATTGTCCTCCACTCGCATATGTAGCACATGTCGTAAGACCATTGTGGGTTTGCTTTTGATGATGACGAAGCCAGTGGGGAAGGGGACAGCGAGGGAAATGGTGATCTGTGTTGACAAAAGGCAAGTTCTTCAGCTTCTTCTTCTTCTTTTTTAGAAATTCAGACAATGTCAAGTGGTATTTAAAAGGAAGCTTACAAAATTTACACATAAAGCTTAACGATAACAAAAAAAAAAAAAGCAAACAAAAAAATATGTTTACGACATGAACAAGGCTGCGGAGACTTAGACGACAAATGTTTTTTTTTTTCTTCCAAAAAATGATTGTACTTATGTAAGACATTATGTTTCTATGGTGGATTTTGTTTTGGTTGACAACAATAAAAATTATAATAATTTAAACAATTTTTTAAAATTATTGTCAAAATGCCTTTAAATGACAAAAACAAAAAAGAATCAATTTTTCTTTGATTGATTAAAACACACATAAATATTATCCAAGGAATTTATATGTGTTTGTGTCTGTTTCTCTCTTCATGTGTGTGTATTGATGACATCAATAAAGAAAACTTTTTTTCTGTCATTGAAGAAAATCTTCTTAAGAATTTAAAATGCTAATCCCCCCAGAGCAGCAGAATACATACATATATACCTATCATCATTGATTTGCTTTAACATCAACAAGGATAAATTGATTCATTGTTGTTATTGTTAAGGATTCAATGTCGGTGTGTGTGTGTGTGTGTGCGTGTGGAAAGGAATTCCCAGAAAATATCATCAAAAGATTAATAACCTTAAATGGAATGTTTGTTCGAATTCATGTCAGCCCACAGACAGTCGGTATGCAAAGGAATTGAAACGAATAATTTCGATTACATTTTTAAAGGTGATAAAGGCGCCTTAAGGTAGGCAATAGATTTGGGATTTTCAAAATTAAAAAAAAAAATAAAAAAAACATTTAAAAAAATTCTAAAAAAAAATCGAAGACCATAGTTTATTATGGTATTTCTATATTCTATAATTTTTATTTTCTATAGAAATAAAATCTTCCTCAGGTGCCTGAGATTTTTTTTACAGATTTTTTTTTTCATTAAATGTCTGAGAATTTCTTTTTATAGTGAAAAAAAGTAAAAACCGTAAAAGCCGACCATACGATACCCTACACAACTACCACGGAACTCTTACTTTCTGCTGATGTTTATTCCGAGTCTGGGCAATATTTCGTGATATTTGCTCCCTCTTACCCGATTAGAGGTCAACAACACCTCTTCCTTACACCGACATATTTTCCGAATATCAAAATATTCAGTATAGCGCTTCTAATTACTATTCCAGATTCCCTTCGATGTAGGTTGTATTGTGATGTTCGGCTTTAAATTCTGGTCTATAGATCAAAAAACACAAAAATGTAAGTTTTTGGTCCATTTCATCCCAAAATTTCTATCTGATCATCACCGAAAATGATAGGTGTACTCCTTGACCATAACTGGTACCTCATGGAAAATTTTAAAGCGATCAGAGCTATATTTCCGCCCTCTAGTGTAGTAATGGGCAACTAAATAATATCTGAATACGTAAGCACCTGTAAATACTTAACTGTAACTCTCACACCCGAGTACATACGACAATATAATTGGTATAAATTTAAAGGTCAACCACTCCTCTTGGATATGCTATCAACTTCTCGGGTCTTTGTTTTTTAGGGGTGAATATATACGCTATAGAATACAAATTTTGTAATTTTTCACATAAAAGTCAGGGTCCATTTGACCAGCTAAATATTGACTGATCTTCATCAAAACAGGCATGCTTCTTCTTTGGCCCGATCCCCTTCTCCTTGCAAAAATTCGCGGTGTTTGGGCCATAATTGCGGGCTTTGGAGCGACCAGAAAAACCATCCCCTAAATATTAACCGATCTTTTCCAAAAACAATAGGGGTCTTCATTGGCCAGAACCCATCTTACATGCAAAATTTCGTGAAGATTGGTCCATAACTGTGGCCTGTATCGTGTTTACAAATTATAATGGACAGACGGTCGGACGGACACACATGTCTAGATCGGCTCAGCTAGTCGATATATGACGATCGGTATACTTAAAGGCGGGTCTAGGACCAATATTTCGCGGCGTTATTGATTATTGATTTTGTTTTTCGCTGGAAAATTTTTTTCTAAAGAAAACTGTCTTCGTCATTAACTGCGATACTTTTTGGATTAGTACAGTCGGATTTTATGGCAAATCTTCATTGAAGATTTTTTTTTTATTTTAAATTTTAATTTTATTTTCGTAAACCCCATTCTCAGCCTTTAATTTCGTTATGAGTAGCCCCATGCGTATGTGTAACGACAGCACTTATACGCTCCCATACCCGTTTTCATTTTATTGCCATTTTAACTTGTTTAGGGCCTTTCTCTGAGGAACAATTCCAACCATTTGAGGCTAATTAAGTTAACTTAAATGTGAATACAATGCATGTGACAAATTACCGAACAGGTTGTGAAACAAAACTGACCATCTCTGGTGTAAAAGAGGAGACACAACTTAATTTATTTTATTTTCTTTTCCAGTTAAAAGTTGGTTATTTTGTGGCCTAACCATGGGGAGTTATTAACTCATTTCGCCACAGCTTGTAAAATAAAAAAAACTTTTGTCTTTATTTATCTGCTGTTTGCTGGGGTGAAAAAATCTAATTATAAAAAAGAAACTGAAACTTTTTCCATAACCTATGGCTTTTTAATTGGTTTTGCTATGAAACAAGGTTGTTGGTTGCCTTTTTGTTGTATCTTTTCCCTATGAGTAAGAAAATAGAAAAAAACGGGAACCTGAAAAAACACCTGAAGCCACATTGGAAAATGGAAAAACTAGTTTGAATTTTTTGGTCTAAAAAACAATTTTATTGGAGTTTTTCCCCTCTGTAGGAAAATTGATCATCTGGTTAGCTAAATCGAAAATGAAATATGTATGCGAATAACAAAATAAATATGCCACAAATGAAATGGAAATTCGCCGATTTTTTATATTTGGAACAATGCAATTTGGTTAATTGGAAAACAAAAAACTAACAACAACTAAAAAATTTTATTTATTTATTACAATACATTTTTCAATTTTTTTTTCTATTGCCAATTATTATTTTTTTGTTATTTTAAAAATAATTTAACCTGATTTTTAAATAACACAATTTATTGCAATACGTTTAATTTTTTTGTCTGTGATTGAAATCCTTTATCCTTGTCTTATGGTTTTCAGTTTTCATCAACATTTACCATTATTTTGCATATTTTGTTATATTGTGTGGCCTGGCCTCCCAGGCATCCCTCCCCATTCTTGGGATGGCATAACTTAAGGCTGCAATAAAATCATATTACATGTGGATACTTTAAGGCTTATGCATAAATTGTGTATGTCTGCCGGAACGAACGAGCTATGATATCTTTGTACGGAGGCAGAGGAAAGCTCTACATCTGGTTCTGTCTGGCAAGCATTTCGAGCTGCTGTCTATCATAGATTCTTTTTTATGATTTGTTTCTATTTATTTTTGTATTTTTCTCTGACTTTTCCAAGTGCAATCTAAGCATTTTTTGTTGTTGGAGATTTATTTAAAAGAGCTCTTAGAAGTCTTTAAATATTGCAGATGCAAAGAAAAATTGAAAAAATTTCCCATAATTCTAAATGGTTCAATGTTTAATAAAAAAATCTAAAAATACTACTCCAAATATTAAATTAAAATTTTATTGAGGATTTTCTTAAAGCAATTTTAGTTTTTAATAAAAAAAAGGAACCAATCTTTTTTTTTTACAGAAACAACACTCCTAAGCGTTAATTTTTTTGTGGGTTTACCTATGCGTATGAATAACGTCAATACGTATACGCTTAGGTGACCTGGGGATTTTTTCTATTGAGAATTTTTTTAAAACAATTTGATTTTTTTTTAATAAAAACCGAAGCAAGTTTTGTTCTACAGAAACAACACGACTAAGAGTTCATTTAATTTGTGGGCTCTCCTATGCGTATGAATAACGTCAACATGTATACGCTCAGTTGATCTTTTGAGATTTTCTTATAGAAAACAGGTTTCTATAAGACCTGCGGACTTTTCTTTTATAGAAAGTATCTGAGGAATTTTTCTATAGGAAATGTCTTCCTCTGGGATCTAATAACATAAATTTTCCTACAAATCAGTACATATAAATGTTAATATAAAATTAAATATAATGTTTTGGGAATTTTATTCTACATCAAATGATGATTTTTATATATTTTAAAAATGTAGGAAATCTACCTGAGAATTTTGTCAATAGAAAAAATCTTAAGACCTCTATTGAAGTCCTTAAAATATTCGCAAAAACTGAAGTTGCAAAATATCTCCTAATTGTTAATGTAATTTATAGGTTCATCTCTGCGTATGCGTAATGTCAAAACGTATACGCTCAAATGCCTTTTTGGATTTTTGGCATAGAAGAAAATCTTACCAAGAGGCTTCAGATTTTTTTATATAGAAAAATACTTTCTTAGTGTCTTGGAGATTTTTTTTCTCAACAAAAAATATTTTTCAGAGCCATGGGAATATTTTTTTTTTGAGAAAAAGACTTTCCAGGGGGTTGGAGATACCTTTCCAATAACAGACAATCTTATTCAGAACCATGGGAATATTTTTTTTATATAGACATAGTCTTTATAAAAATTCGTTCACAGACGACTGACGAATTTTGTTCCTAAAGACAGTTCTCCAAAGTATTTATTTGTGGGTTCACTATGCGTATGAATAACGTCAATACGTATACGCTAAGGTGATATTTTTAGAGTTTCTTGTAGTAAATAGGTTTCCAAGAGACCTGGGGATTTTTTTCTATTGTGGATTTATGTAGGATTTTTAAGGCAATTTGATTTTTTTTTATTAGAAAACGGAGCAAGTCTTGTTCTACAGAAACAGCGGTCATTTAATTTGCGCGTTCTCCTATGCATATGAATAACGTCAATACGTATACGCTCAGGCTATATTTTTAGAGTTTCTTATAGAAAACAGATTTCTACGAGACCTGCAGATTTTTTAAGGGTTTTTTCTATAGAAAATGTCTTCCTCAGACCTGAGACTATATTCTCTGTTTCTATAAATCAGTACATATAAATGTCAATATAAAATGAAACGTTTTAGGGGAATTTATTCTACATTAAGATTAATAAGATTTCCATATATTTAAAAAAATCGTAGGAAATCTACCTGTGGACAAACTGTGGATGGAAAAAATCGTTTAAATGTTTACTTAATTAATACGTTCATACCTAATTAATAGGCCCTTTCGGCCTTTAGCACCGAAAAAAGTCTTCCTAAGAGGCCACAGAATTTTTTTAATATGGAAAAAGACCTCCAAGCCACTGGAGGAAGGCTTGGAGATTCCTTTGCAATGCCAAACAATTTCTTCAGGGCCATGGGAATATTTTTTTTTCTGTGAACAAGGTCATGATCATGAAAAAACTCTTTAAGCATTCCGAGCTGCAGAATTCTACGAGACCTGCAGATTTTTCTGTAGAAAAGGCCTGAGGATTTTTTCTATGGAAATATCTTCTTCAGGGACTTGAGAATATATATTTGTTTCTACAAATCAGTATATGTAAATCTCAATATAAAATCAAATGTGTTTTTGGAGATTTTTTTTTACATCAATAAAAGATTTATATAAATAAAAATTCGTAGAAAATCTCCAAAGTGCTTATTTAATTTTGTAGGTTCATCTATGCGTATGTGTAATGTCGAAATGTATACGCTCAAATGCCTTTTTGGATTTTTGCGATCGAAAAAAGACTTCCTAAGAGGCTACAGCATATTTTATATGAAAAAAGACTTTCTCAGTAGCTTAAAGATTTTTTTCAATACAAAAAATATTTTTCAGGGTTGTGGCAATTTTTTTTAGAGAAAAAGACTTCCCCAGGGTTTTCGAGATTCCTTTTCAATACAAGAAATTATTTTTCAGGACCATGGAGAAGATTTGACCACGATTTTATAATAATTCTTTCATAGAGAATTGACGAATTTTGTTTCTATAGAAAGACGATTTTTTTTAAGTTTTGCACAGATACCTGAGTTAACTCTTTATCTAGAATAAATAAATCTTTCTGAGGGTACTAAAGACTTTTTTCTAATAAAAATGACTTCATTGAGGATCTGGAGAGGCTTTTTTCACAGAAAACAATCCAAAGGTCCATGATGTGATATAATTCTTAAATATAAAATTATTTTTTTTTTAAGAAAAAAAAAACGATATAAAATTTTGTCAGGAATTTTGACTACTGAAATGAAATCCTCTTTGGAACTGAGGAAGGTAGACGGAGATTGAAAAAAAAGTATTTATTTTATTTATGAGTACATCTATGCGTATGTATATTGTCAGCACTTATACGCTACTTACTTTTACTTACTTACTTTTACTTAGCCTATAGAAATAGCCTTGTTTACGTGTCTGAGAGAACATTTTTCTACAGAAAAAACCTCGGCAAAGGTTTGGCAAATTTTCATCTATAAAAAAGTTGTCCTTAGATGGGCTAGAATTTTTGTTTTATGAAAAATTGCCCTTTTGGTCTTAGATATTTTCTTCCATAGAAAACCCTTACTCAGAGCTCTGATGATTCTATGGAAAAATTAGAACGATTGAGAAACTCTGCGAGGGTGTGAATGGGTTTTAAATGGTTTTTAAATGTTAATGGGAACCCCGAGGATTTTTTTTTTAAGTCCTGAGTTTAATAAAGGGATTAAAAATTGTTTCATCCGGTTTCTGAGAAGACGAAGTCTTCTTCAAAAGTTTTAGGCTTTTTATTTCTAATGAAAAAATGTTCATGGGACTGAGAAAATTTGTAGCGAAAGTTTCTCTCCCTCAGAATTGTTTTTATAGAAAAGTCTTTCTCAGACGTGTTGAAATAAGAAACCCGAAGATTGTTTTTCTTTGAAAAATTCTTTTTCTTAAATTTTTTCTTTGACAGGGGACTAAAGATTTAAAAAAAAATTGTTTTCAAGGGGAACTGAACTGAGGCTTCCGAAATTTTTCTATAGAATGAAATTTACACAGGGAAATGAGGTCCAATTAAAAAAACAAATCTTAGGTGAGATCAGGTCTGATTTCTTCTATAGAAATTTTCAGGGCCTTCGGTTATGAAGGAAAGTTATCAGGCCACTGAGAAGGCCTTTTTCTGTACAAAACATTCCTTAGGACATTGACGAAACTTGAGTACATATAAACAAAAATGCTCAGACTCTTTGGAGACCTTTTTCGAGAAAAATTATTCTCAAATCCCGTGAGGAGACTTTTTTAGAAGAACAAACCCGCCAGAACTTCTGAACATATATTTTTATAGAAAAAAAAATCCTGTGCACCTATGCACGCCTTTTTTTGAAGGCAACTGAGGCGACAACAGTAAAAACCTCAGGACCCTGAAGAACTTTTTTGTAAAAAAATCTTCTGGTCCCTGAATTGACCTTTTGGTAACGAAAAAATTCGTCAAGCCTATAGAAAACAAAATCTTCAAGAAGCTTCATGCCCTTATGAAGCCATCTATGCCTCAGAGCTGACTTTTTTCATTAAAAAATATACTGATCTCTTTTTTATAAAAAAATCCTCATGATCCAAAATAGACTATTTTTTCCATGCCTGAAAATGCCTTTCATTAGAAAAGAAATCCCTTGAGAGCTTCAAAATTTGTTTCTTGAGAAAGAAGTTTCCACGGGAGCCTAAGCAATTTTCATAAAAAATATTGTCTGTTCGGCCAAGGATGATAGTTTTCTAGAGGAAAATTGCTCAGGCTTCTAAGGAGACTATTTTTGAAGAAAAAAAATCAAATCCACTAGGGATTTTTTATATGTTCCTAGGCAGCTTAGGACACCTAATACTTCAACATAACACTCGAGAAAACATTTAGGCCTTTGGAGTGAGGGATCCTGAGCGAGTTGAGGATAAATTTCTACTAAACAAAAATTCTGAGACAACTGAGGATACTCTTTTTTTTAAAAAAATCATCAGGCGTCCGAGTAGATTTTTTTTCAGTAAAAAGTATTTTATCGAGTCCTATAGGATTTTTTAGCAAAAAATTTTCAGATACTGGATGAGACCTTTTCTACATAAAAATATTCTTCAGGCCTATAACAACATTAAACTAAATTCTTGTGAATTTTCTTAAATCATCCCTTAAAGTATGCAACACATTTGACACACTTTAAAATATCCCTCAAAATACCACATGAATTTTGATTCCTTTTGAGGAAAGAAAAAAACATAGAATAAAAAAAAACATAAAACGTTGGCGAGAAGAAGAAAATAAAATAAAAACACACTTTCGAAACATTTTCAAAAAAAAAAAAAAAAAAAAAATACAATAATTTTCCATAAAGCCAGTCAAATGGCCATTTGGTTTGTTTGCATTGTTCACACCAACAACAACAAGCGAAACAATAACAATGGGAGAAATTTTCCATTTTCTTTCTTATCTAACTTTTCAAAAGTAATTTCTGTAACTGTTTTCGTTTTTCCTCTGCTTCTTTTATTTTTTGGGATCCGCCACATGGTTTCCTATTTTTTGGGGGGAAAAAACTCGGTCAGCATCCCCTGTCCAGACGTTGTTGTTTATTTTCTGTGTGTTTTTGTTTTCGCTTTCAGTGGCAACATTTGATTTGATTAGTTCAAATGTGGTGTGGCAAACTAGACCAATAACGACGAGGACAACAACAACATCAACAACAACAATAGGAAATAAGTCTGTTCACAACTAAAACATTGGAGGAGTTTTGTCACTGCTGCTCGACTACGAAGTGACTTGGAAAATGAAGTGTCAGCAAAGTGGTCACTTAAAAGCTTAAGTGTTGGAAAATAACAATTATGGCTGGAATGTTTTGGGGGTGGTAGGAAACTATAGAGAGATGTTTTCATTTTGGAATATTTGTATGGGTATGGGAACGGGAAGTCTCAAAAAATTTTCATACAAATCGAAGGATATATAGGGACTTTGGTGCACCATTTACCTTAAATCGGACGAAAATATATATGGGAGCTATATCGAAATCTGAACCGATTTTTATGAAATTTAACGCACATCGTTCTAGACTTAATTCAGAACGCTGTGCAAAATTTCGTGCAAATCGAAGTATATATATGGACTTTGTTGCACCATTTACATTAAATCGGATGAAAATATATATGGGAGCTATATCGAAATCTGGACCGATTTTCATGAAATTTAACAAACATAATTCTAGACTTAATTCAGTACGCTGTGCCAAATTTCGTGCAAATCGAAGGATATATAAGGTCTTTGGTCCACTATTTACCTAAAATCAGACGAAAATATATATGGGAGCTATATCTAAATTTGAACCGATTTTCAGGAAACCTAACACACATCTTTTTAGACTCAATTCAGTACGCTTTGCCAAATTTCGTGCAAATCGAAGGATATGTAGGGACCATTTACATAAAATCAGACGAACATATATTTTTGGGAGCTATATCTAAATCTGAACCGATTTTCATGAAATTTAACACATATCTTTCTAGACTTAATTCAGAACGCTATGCCAAATTTCGTGCAAATCGAAGGATATATAGAGACCATTTACATAAAATCGGACGAAAATATATATGGGAGCTATATCTAAATGTGAACCGATTTTCACGAAATTTAACACACATCTTTCTAGACTTAATTCAGTATGCTGTGCCAAATTTCGTGCAAATCGAAGGAGATATATGGACTTTGGTGCACAATTTACCTAAAATCGGACGAAAATATATATGGGAGCTATATCTAAATCTGAACCGATTTTCACGAAATTTAACACACATTGTCCTAGTCTTAATTTAGTACGCTGTGTCAAATTTCGTGCAAATCGAAGGATATATAGCGACTTAGGTGCGAAATTTACATAAAATCGGAAGAAAATATATATGGGAGCTATATCTAAATCTGAACCGATTTTCACGAAATGTAACACATATCGTTCTAGTCTTAATTCCGAATGCTATACCAAATTTCGTGCAAATCGAAGGATATTTAGGGACTTTGGTGCACTATTTACCTAAAATCGGACGAAAATATATATGGGAACTATATCTAAATCTGAAGCGATTTTCACGAAATTTAACACACATCATTCTAGACTTAATTCAGAACGCTATGCCAAATTTCGTGCAAATCGAAGGATATATAGAGACCATTTACATAAAATCGGACGAAAATATATATGGGAGCTATATCAAAATCTGAACCGATTTTCACGAAATTAAACACACATCGTTCTAGACTTAATTCAGTACGCTGTGCCAATTTTCGTGCAAATCGAAGGACATATAGGGACCATTTACATAAAATCAGACAAAAATCCCAATTTCAATAGGGTTCGTCCTTGGATTTTTTTAAAATTATTTTTTAAAAATCCACGTCTTAGTATATAACTCAAGAAAAAAAATTAGTTTTGTATTCCTGTGTCTGAATGCCATAATTTATTCACATTATCCCCTATATATCCCCTTTTCAATTTTAAATCGTTATTTCAAAAAGAAATTATCCCACGCTTATCCTCCATAAAATGGATGATATGGACTCCTGGGTTCCGCTCATAACTAAATGGCAATTGCCATATGTTACATTTTCTTTTAATAACAAAACATATGTTGACATTTAACCACAATAAATTTCCATACCTTTATCCTTCGCAAAAAAAAAAAACAATTCTAATCTTGGAAAATGATATCCTCCCACCCTGCACCCAACCACCTAATTTTTTCCTAATATCCTTGTAAATTGAATTTCGGGCTTGTAATGTTGCTATGCCGAAAAAATTGTTGTTTTACAATTTTTTTTGTGAAAGAAAACTCAAACTTTATGATTTTTAAAAAACATATGACTTTCCGAAAAAAAAAACAAAAAATATTATTGCCTATTTTTAGGAGGCACATGTGAATTGCCTGTCTGTCTCATGGTAGAAAAATAAAATGCCTAGGCTTGAGTGGATTTTATAAAGAATTTTTTTTATTATTATTTCTTGTTGCCAACAACAACATGCTTGCATATTTACCTTCAACTGAAAATTACAAGAAAATAATAAAGCATACTTTTAGGCTGGTTGGTTGGTAACAATTCCCAGAAATTGTTTATGTAATTTTTCATTTTTGAAAAATTACTTTAATGTGTTTAAAATCTACACTGCTGCTACCCTCAAACAAAATAATCATTATCACCTGGCCATTATTTTTGGTTCGGTTGCCTTTTGTTCTACGAACAAAACGATATCGTTCGATTTTAATTAAAATCTTCATTATCGTCGACAACAACAAAACGAATTACACACAGGTATTTACAAATTAAAATCGTCTGCAACATTTAACAAAATAACAAACAAACAAAGAAGAAGAGGAAGACTGCCGATTACAAATCGGCAATGTGGAGAACCATTATTGCCTTTTGTTGTTTAAATGAAAAATGCCTAAAAACCAACACCACAAAATAATTGTTTTTCTGTGGGTGTTCGGTATGTGTGTGTCTGTGTGTGGGTGCCTCTGAGTTTGTCGGAATTAAATGCCTCCGCATTTAAATGTTGAAAACTTTTAATACATTAAAACGTTTAGCTACACAAATAAAAAGACTAATAACATTTAGCTTAATTTTTATTTAACTTTCGAAGAAATGTTGAGTGCATACTTTAAGGATGATTATGAGAACATATGATTTGAAGTGGCTGATCTGTGGAAGAGAACAAAAGGGGTGAATTTTACATCAGGCGAGGATTTTTTAAGAAATATTTTTGTACAAATACACAAGGCGAGGATTTTTTCAAAAATATTTTTTTTTCAAGTTTTCACCAGGCGAGGATTTTTTAAACCAGTGAGCGGAGCAGTATAGTCGGTCGGGGCCGACCAAACGATACCCTACACAACTATCACGAAAATATAACTTTCTGTTGATCTTTATTCCGAGCCTGGGAAATATTTCTGATATTTGCACCCTCTTGCCCGATTACAGGGCAACAGCACCTCTACCTTACACTGAAATATTTTCCGAATATTACTAATATTCAGTACAGCCCTTCTATACTTGTCCAGATTTCCTTCACCCTTGTGTTGTGATGTTCGGCTAATAATTGTGGCATATATATCGACTCTAAAAACCCAAAAAATTAAGTTTTCGATCCACTTCTTCCAAAAATTATTATCTGATCATCACGGACTTGACTGTAACTGGAACCTCATGGATATTTTCCAAGCGATCAGCGCTATATTTCCGCCCTCAGTGTGGTAGTGGGTTAATAAATAATATGTGAATACGTAAGTACCTGTAAATATTTAAGAGTAACTCCCACATCCGAGTATATACGACAATATAATTGGTATCAATTTAAAGGTCAACCACTCCTCCTGGATATACAATCAACTTCCCGTGTCTATGTCCTTGAGAGGTAAATATATACGCTTTAGAATACAAATTTTGTAATTTTTCACATAAAAGTCAGGGTTCATTTGGCCCCCTAAATATTGACCGATGTTTATCAAAACAGGCATGCTTATTCCTTGGCCCGATCCCCTTCTCCATGTAAATTTTCGCGATGTTCAGGCTATCATTGCGGCCTCTGGAGCGACCAGAAAACCCAACAAAAATTAAGTATTTGGTCCATTTCATCCCCTAAATATTAACCGATTTTTACCAAAAACAATAGGGCTCTTCATTGGAAAATTTCGTGAAGATTGGTCCATAACTGTGGCCTGAATCGTGTTTACAAATTATAATGGACAGACGGACGGACACACATGTCTAGATCGACTCAGCTAGTCGAGATATGACGATCGGTATACCTAAAAGTGGGTCTAGGATCAATATTTCGCGGTGTCACAAACTCTTGGGGTTGTACAAAGCTAGAATACCCTGACAACATAGTTTTGTATAAAAATATTTTTTATACAACTATATTGTCAGGGTATTACAGCTTTGTGACGCCGCGAAATATTGGTCCTAGACCCACTTTTAGGTATACCGATCGTCATATCTCGACTAGCTGAGTCGATCTAGACATGTGCAGTGCTGTACCAATTGGAGAGCATGCAGAAGGCATACTCTCCCCCTTGGTGAGCGGCGAAACCACAACCCCCGCGAAGCTCCCCAGGGGGCCACACCAACTGTCAGGCTGGATCGACAGATCCAGGGGCACCTGACACACGCGGTACGGAAAACCTCCGCTCAGACTCGAGACCGAAGACTCTCGCAGTTCGACACAAGTCCGGCCTGGTATCCCAAAACAAAAATAACAACGGCAGCAAATAACCTGAAGTTACAAGGAAGACCTTGCCACAGGCAGTGGCGACAATGAACAAATGCACACAACACAAACAATTAACATGCTGTCCTCGCGGACTGCACAAAGGGCCCAAGGAATGCAGCAACGGACATCACAGGACAAACAATCAAAGAAACTGCCCTCACGGGCAGCCTACACGACATCCAAAACCGCAGAAGTGACTTCCGTGAAGTAGAGACACCGCGAACCTCCCACGATGCGGAACGACAGCAGAGCACAGCAGCCACAACAACCGCAACCCTCCACCAACAACCGCACCAAGGCCAACCGGCGCACCAACCCACCACCACCCGGTGCAACCGACCAAACCCAACTGCAAGGGGGCTATGCACGAGGACCACCTCCGCTAAGTACTGTCCTTCTCCTAAATGCTTTACGAGCAAAACTACTTAAACAACTAAAGGTCCGATCGTCTTCAAGAGCCCTACTGAAATCCCACCCCGCCCCTCCATTCGATATACCCATACTTGCTAAATCTCTAATGTCATCATAGTAACAGCATTCCGTCAGTATATGCTTCCAGTCCTCAGTCATCCCGCACCAACATAAATCCGTCTGGGCAAGGTCTCTCTTATGCAGAAAAGCATTGAGAGAGCCATGCCCCGTCAGTAAGAAACCAGTACTTAAGCCGAAGCGAAAGTCTGGCCGGTCCACTACGAACGTTGCGTCACGAATAAATTCGTACGTCACCCTCCCTTTGTCACTGTTCGTCCACCTTGTCCTCCACCTATCTACTCCACTAGCTGTCAGTCAGATTTCCTTCTAACGCATTTCAATGCAGACAGGCAGCAAGCAAAGTTCTGCTAGGCCTATTGAGCCGACAAAAAAAACCTTTAACTACTAAAAACATTGGCGACAAAATGGATTTAGCTGACGTTATGGATGTCACTTAGATATGATACTGACAATCGTTTCAATTAATTGAAATACACAAAGAAGAGAGAGAGGCGAAGAACCATAACCTAAAAGTATGCAATACTTTGTTTTTCTAGGACAAAAAAAAATTACAAATCTCAAACACGAATAAAAAAATAAGAACTATTTGTTGTTTGTGGTTTAATAGCGGAACATCCGAACAGCAACGTGTTAAGAATTTTAATCTGATTTTCACGTCTTTTAAACAGGAATGATGAAGAAGAAAAAAGGCTTGCCTATTTTTGGGAATGTCATAAACAGCAAAAGGATTTTTTCCTTAAAAAAAAAAAAATTGCTGAAATGTTCTGAAGAAATTTGAGATATTTAAAATGTCGGTCCTAAAAGTTTCATTCTTCATATCATCAACCTCTCTCACCCTTTCCTTAAATGTCACGTCACATCATCCCGCAGCCATGTTAACCAGTTACATGCCACACATGTGATGCTGTTTCTGTTGCTGAAAATTTAATTTTCAAAACACTTTGTTTTCCACAAAAGTGTAGCATACCTTTGAGGCGTTTTGTGTGGGCCGGAGGGAACCAACCCTCCACATTCGCCTTAATTTTGTTTCCTTTTCTTCAGTAGAAAAATCTCTCCAAAAGAAGAGGGAGAATTCATAGATGTTTACATATTTAAAGGCTGGCATGTTTTTTTGCCTTTATACTGCATGCATACTTTTAGGCGTAAATGTGAATGTTTTTGATGATAACATGCTAGGAAATTCTGAAGAAATTTTAAAGGATTTCCCTAAAGGGATGAAATGTTAAATGGATGAAGAAATCTGATATCTCTCGTTAATTTTAAATTCTTCAAAGTGACAAATATTTTCACTGGTCGTCATTTGGGTTCAGATGTGAACCTATTTTTTGAAAAAATATTTCAATTTTTATTTCGGCAATATATCATCAATTGAAATATTTGCTTTTTCATTTGAATTTCATACGAAGAGGTTTGATGTTGGTAGGTGTTTGGTTTGATTGCTGTCTCCTGCAAATTTGGTCAATTGTTGTCACAATCAACGGTATGTCATTACAGCCCACATGTGGTGATACACAAATACATCAATATCAACAATAACTCCCACACACACATACACATTAATATTACACACACATATATACAAAATGTTGATATCAATAATAAGACCACGTTCGATTCTCAATTTTGATTGATTTATTGGGGGAAAAATAAATATTAAAAAATGTTGTTTTTTTATCGATAACATTGTTATCGAAAAATTTGTATACCCTTAGCCTGATGGCTAAGAGAGTGGAAAAAATCTTTTCAGAATATTTTCAATGTAGATCCAGTTTTTTGCATTAATTTTCGGAAGTGGCTGTAATTATAGGTATTGCGGATTTCACATGGGGATCATAATTCCGCCCGACCACATTTTATGACGTCAATACTTCTATAGAATCCGCCTATACTTCGAATGAAAAAATCGACCTCATTTTACTGATGTTTTTTTATTCTATAGGAAAAATCGGAGTCAGTCAGTAACCGTTTTTTTCTACAGAGAAACAAGTTTACCACCTAATTTTTGGCTATAGAGCAAAAATCTCTTTAGGTCCCTTAAAGGTTGAATCCCTAAGCCTAATGGCTAAATAGGGTATATACACCTATCGATGGCAAATATATATGCCTCATCGAAATATGGGTTTTAGACGCCATTGGACCCCATCCGTTTAAGTCAATTTGGATTCGATTGACAAATTTACGACCGTCCGTTTGCCTATCTAGATGCTGCGCACGATAACTCTCGAAAGGACTAACCTCCTAATTCAGCACATTGTAATAATTCTTAAAACAAGTTCGAAGATAACACCAATATATCCTCCTTTCGGTCTGGAAGTTCCTTTACAAACTGACAAATTTGAAAAAAAAAATCAATATCGAAGCAAGTCTATGATGAGATTTCTTCTCACCTTGGAACATAGTAATATGTTTATCGTACCTATATCCTGTCCAAAAATGAGGCCCATCCGACCACTCCTTCTGGTACCTCCCTCACAAAGGGAAAAAATTTGGAAAAAATTAAAAATCCAATATCTAACGAATAGAGTGTCTGATTGGATCCAAACATGACACATAGTAATATTTTTACCAACACTAAAGCATGTCCGAAGACCGGACCCATCGGTTCACCCCATCTGGCTCCTTCCACACAATGGGTCAACATTTTGAAAAATGTTTAAATCCAATATCTAATCCAATATCCAATATCAAAGGGGGTATTCCGATGTGATCCAAATATTGCACGTTGTATTATTTTTTCCAAAATTAATTCAGGTCCGAATTCAGGGGACCTATCGGTCCACTCCTTCGGGCAACTTCTCTACAAAGTGTAAACATTTTGGAAATTTCCTAAATTGTGTACGATTTGATTCAAACTTTGGAGATCTAATTATTTTTACCAAACATAGATCCTGCCAAAAGATAGGACCCATCGGTCCCCTCCTTCTGGTACCTCTCACACAAAGTGTCAAAATTTTAGAAAATTTTGTAAATCCTAATGAAATGTCTCATATGATCTAAATTTGGAATATTGTAATATTGTAACCAAAACTTAATCCAGTCCGAAGATGGGACCCATCGGACCACTCCTTTGTGGGGGAAGGTACCCGAACTTCCCCACAAAAGGATCGACATTTTTGAAAATTTCTGAAGCTCATATGAAGCGTATGGAGTATCTGAATTAATCCAAACTTGGTAAATCGTAATATGTTTACCAGACCTAGATTCCGTCCGAAGATGGGACCCATTTGCCCACCCGTTTGGGCGCCAACTCCACAAAGTGTCAACATTTTGAAAAATTGTATATCGAATATCAAACCGACTAGAGTGTCCGATTTGATCCAAAGTTGGCACATCGTAATATTGTAACCAGACCTTGATCCAATCCGAAAATGGGAACCATCGGTCAATTTCTTTGAGTACCTCCCCCACAAAGTTTCAAAATTTTTCAATTTTGTAATATGAAGCGAATATTGTAACCAAACCTTGATCCAATCCGAAAATGGGAACCATCGGTCAACTTCTTTGAGTACCTCTCCCACAAAGGTTCAAAATTTTGAAATTTTCTAAAGCTCATATGAAGCGAATGAAATATCCTATTTAATCCATTTGTTGTACATCGTAATATTTTTACCAAACCCAGATCCAGTCCGAAGATAGTACCAATTGGTGCACTCCTTCAGCTACCTCCCCCACAAAGTGGCAAAAATTTTGAAAATTTCTAAATCCAATATCAAGCGAAGGGAGTGTCCGATTTGATCCAATCTTGCACACATATCAATATTTTAACCAATCCTATATTAGGCCTGAAAATGGAACCCCTCGTTACACTCTTTCTGGTACCTCTCCCACAAAGGATTAAACTTGTAATTTTTATATGAAAGTATAAGGAATGAAGTATAAGATTTTTTCCTTTTTTTGTCATTATTTTCCGTTTAATTTTTTCCTGGTGTTGTTGTTGGCATTGAAGTTTTTTATTTATTTATTTTTTTTTTTTTGGTTTTTTGCTGACATAAACAGAACAGCAATGAACACGTTTTGCATGTTTTCATATTCAATAATAAATAAATCCCCATGTAACACACATATCAGAGAACACATCGACGATATTGATTTTTTTTTTGTAGAGAGAAGAGTAGGTGAATATTTGCTTTGTCGTTGATGACACCAATACACATAGAGAGAAAAGCACACACACTCAAACACACATACCCACAGTCTCATACACCCACCAGTTTCTGGGCCATTTGCCATTTTATGTTCGCTGCCAGGGAAAGTGATATGGATGGGGAGGGGAAGAATAAAAGGGGGTGTGTGTGTCTGTGTGTGTGTGTGTGAACGAATGAGTTCACTTTGAATGTCAAGGGATTTTTTTTACTTTCGCCCTGTCATAAGGCATTCAGAATTTTTTCTTTTTTGTCATCCTTTTGTATTATTTGTTGTAGAATTTGTCCTGACACTTTATACCTCGCAGGTATCGCCCTTCTGCATTTGTGTTTTTAAATGCCAAAATGTGTAGAATTGAACAGACGGACGGGTCATGAATGAAGCTGCCGAAGTGGATCATCATCGATGGCTGGATGGATGGCTGATGGAATTGTTAAATTTGAGTGTTGAGGAATTCAATTTTTAGTCCGTTCGGCAGAGGTGTGAATATAGAGTTTGCCGAACATGAGAACACGCACGATGTGTAAACTACTGTCGTGTGCCGCTACCCGATCCATATATCGGGGCGACACGTTCTCCTCTTACATGTAATGATGTCAAATGTTCCATTTGGTGTAGTTTTTGTTCGATACGTGACTGAAGCGTCGTCGTCGCATTGTCATGTCATATCCGTTGCTATTATTACTTCCCGATAACTTCATTTATGGACGAGGGGGGGAGGACAGAATTAGGAAGCTATTGATTTTTATGTTTAGCATTCCAACAACTTCATCTATGGAAGAGGGTAGTAGAGAGACGGAGTGAGTGAGGTGAGTCGGTGGGAGGTGGTGAGGCATTCTGATATGAGGATGCTATTGATTCTGTTGTTTAGCTATTTCTATGTTTCGGAAGCAAAAATAACTTGTTTATGGTTCATGGTGGCGATTCTGTGTGATGAGCATCACCACGGAAGCTAAAGTCCATGGCAGGCAACATGACAGCTGTGGCTATTGGTGTTTGGGGAGGATTGTACTAAACAAATATTCTCTGTCAAATCCCAAATCCAAATATCCCGAACACCATTAAATTAATTCGTTTTTAGCCTCCGTGTAGGCCACTAAATTGTGGTTATGTTTGTCAATCGGAATAGTGTAGTGGCTAAGGGACGGGCAGTATTTGTGGTGATTATTTGGTTTTAATTTAATTTTTTTTCGATGTGATTTGGAAATTTAAAACATCGATAATTATACAAAAAATAAATGAAAAAAAAAACACAGACAAGTGTCTGTCGGAGTAAACAATTATCCTGATTATTGTCTGGTATTTAGGACAGTTTGGAGGAGTTCTACGGAATCATTGATTAGCGTCGAGGTGGAGCAAATTTTCATTTTAAATTTAGATTTTTTTTTTAATTTAGAAGTAGGCACCAGTAGTACTCGATCGAGGGTTCAAATCTTCGGTCTTGATGTAGAATTGATAAAAAATATTTAAATAATTGGGAAACCCTCAAAACTTGCTATTTGGTAAAAAAAATTTTGAAAAATTATTATCCTTTATGAAAGAGGTGCCAGAAGGATAGGGCCGAGGGGACCAAACTTCGGATATTATTTAGCATAGGTAAAAATATTATGATCTGCAAAGTTTTAATCAATCAGGATACCCTCTACGTTTGATATTACATTTACATAATTTTCAATATTTTTATACTTTGTGGGAGAGGTGCCAAAAGAACAGGGCCCATATTTCCCATTCTCGTAAATAATGTAGGTTTGGTAAAAATATTACGATACACAATCAATGGTTCAAATTGGATACTCCACCCAGTTCGTGTGATATTTACAAATTTTTCAAAATATTGATCCTCTGTGGGGAAGGTACCCGAAGAAGTAGACCGGAGGGTCCGATCTTCGGATATGATTTGGGGTTGGTAAAAATATTACGATGTGCTAAGTTTGGATCCAATCGCACACTCCATTCGCTGGAAATTGGATTTACCCAATTTCCAAAATTTTAACACTTTGTGGGGGAGGTACTAGAAAGTGAAGATCGGATGGATCCGATTTAGTTTTGATAAAAATATTACGACATGCTAAGTTTGACTCAAATCAGACACTCCAACCATCTGATATTAGATTTATACAATTGTTCAAAATTTTGCCTTTGTAAAGGGAGGTACCAGAAGGAGCGCATCGATGGATCCATATTCGTACTAAATGTACGTTTGGCTAAAAAAAAATTTGCGACGTGCCAAATTTGAATCAAATCGGACCCTATCTTCGCTTCCAATAAAATTTAGATGCTTTCAACAAATTTGTACCCTATGTGTGGGAGGTACAAGAACGGGTGGGACTGATGGGTCTCATTTGCGGATACAATTTATAGTTGAGTTAAAATATTACGCTGTGCCAAGTTGGAATCAAATCGGAAACTCTGTTCGCTTTTTTCAATTAATTTTGCCCCTCATGTGTGGGAGGTAACTGAAGGGGTGGACCGATGGGTTCCATATTTGACGTTAATCTAGGCCTGAACAAAATATGACCATGTACCAAGTGTGGATCGAATTGGATACTCTATTTGCTTTATATGAATTTTAATATTTTTCACAATTGTTCACCATTTTGTAAGGAGGTATCAGAAAGACAGATGGGTCCCAACATCGGTCCCATCTTCCATATTTTTTTGGAATCCCACATATTTCATTTTCAATTTGAAGGCGCTCATTATTAACGTTATTTAAATATATGCGACAATTCACCTTCTTGCCAGTCTTAAAGCAGGTTTCCTTCATACACAGCCAGTGATGGAGATCATTAATAAGCATATCGCAAAAACAACAACAACAATGACAAGAAAAGCTCAGAAAAGCCAATTAATTTTTTTCAGATTTTTTTTTCATAATAAATTACCGCTCTGACATAATTGTGTTAAAAAGTCAACACACTCTCTCTCTCTCTCTCTCTCTCTCTCTCTCTCTCTGCCATTTGTATTTAATGGTTTGTATGGATTTTCCATTTTCCTTAAATACCACAAAATACTATGAGGTGAGAAAACGGAAGAGGAGGGGAAAGGGGAAGGGGAAGGGAGAGGGGAGAAGAGTGAAAAATTGTGTGGAAGTGGAAGAGGAAATTAAAGGTGTAATGTTTCTCATTTACTTATAAAATTTATTAACACATTAAATCACGGTAATAAAACAAACTAACAGGGAGACACACATACACCCACACAATCATGTATGTATGTGTGTGTATTTGAAACCCATATCAATATCCATATCATGACTAAGTGTAAGGGTGGGTGGTTTGATATTTACTTTTAATCTTCAACTAACACCGAAACTAACCAACCTCACACAACCATAGATACGTACATATACATATATAGAGGATATGCTCACTTTGGCAATTGACCTCACACACAGACACACACACACATGTATGGTTGTCGTTAGTATGCGAGACACCAGAAAGAGGTTAATTAAATGAAATTAAATTATGTTCACCTTTCTCTGAACGGATAAGACCCAATACATGACTTTCATTGCAGTACGTGACGATATGTATGAGTACATACATACATGTGTGTGTGTGTGTGAGTAAATAGTGTATGGGGTCATTTTCATAATTAGGCTATAATTCATACATAATTGAAAACTTTTAGTGATATTTGTGTAATAAAAATTAATGGGGGAAAATTAATGTGAAACCAGGGGAAAAGAGGGGGAGGGGCAATTAACAAGTTGCTACTTTTAAAATGGAAATTAATAAAAAAAACATTTACATGAATGATCCTTCGCATTAAAAAGGTATAAAAAACTCAAAAATTCAGCTTGAGCCCGGCTGGGATTTAAACCCTGATTCCCATGGCATCTGTTGATGTCCGGCGCCTTAGCCACCACCTCAAAGCCACCTCCTTATCTTCCTAAGGTTGCACAATATGCAGTTGCATACCAATGAAGAAAAATATTGTAGTCTGTATGGAAAAAAAAATCCGTCACTACAAGAAAACTCTGCTCTGAAAAGGAATGTTCGGGTGTGATGCCAAATGTCCGAACCTTGATACGGTTGGATTTAATTCGTAGATGAAATTTTGCAACAATAGACGACATAAATATAACTTATCAAGTAAAGACATTTGTAAGCCACATTACCCAATATGCTTGATGAGCCGCTTAACCAACGGCGAAACGCGTCGCATAGTGGTGGGAATGTAGTATCTCTCGGGCTTTCCTTTTCATTGCAATTCCGATCATGTAGTTCATCTCGAAAGACAAATTAATTAAAAAAGGAAATTGTAGTTGTTGAACTAAAATTTGTGAAATGAAAATATTTTTTAACCAGTAAAGGAAAGTGGTAAAGTCGGATTGGGCCGAGTATATGATACCCTTCACCACTTTGGGTATATTCTACATATCTATATCTGAACCGATTTCGGGGAAACTTGCCACAGACTAATTTTTTATTACATCAGTACTTTGTGTCAATCGTCCTAGCTATGGATCTTTTCACGAAGCTTAGAAAGATCATTCTAGACTTAGTTCAATAACCTATACCAAAATTCGTGCAAATCGAAGGATATATGGGCACGTATTACATAAAATCGGACGAAAATGTATATGGGACATATATATATATATATATATATATATCTAAATCTGAACTGATTTTCATAAAACTTAGCACACATTATTATAGACTTAATTCAGTACGCTATGCCAAATTTCATGCAAATCGAAAGATATATAGGGACTTTGGTACACAATTTACCTAAAATCGGGCGAAGCTATATATGGGAGTTATATCTAAATCTGAACCAATTTTCACGAAACTTTTCACACATCATTCTAGACCTTATTAATTACGCTGTGCCGAATTTCGCGCAAATCAAACGATTTCCAGGGACTTTAGTGGACTACTTAGCTAAAATCTGGCGAAGCTATATATAGGCGAAGCTATAATTACGCTGTGCCAAATTTCGTGCAAATCAAACGATATATAGGGACTTTTGTGCACCAATTACCTAAAATCGGACGAAAATATATATGGGAGCTATATCTAAATCTGAACCGCTTTTCACAAAACTTAGCACACGTCATTCTAGACCCAATTAAGTGCGATGTGCCAAATTTTGTGCAAATCGAAAGGTATATAGGGACTTTGATACACAATTTACCTTAAATCGGACGAAAATATATATGGAAGCTATATCTAAATCTGAACCGATTTTCACGAAACTTAACATACGTCATTCTATACCTTATTCGTTACGCTGTGCCAAATTTCCTGCACATCGAAAGATATTCAGGGACTTTGGTGCACCATTTACCTTAAATCGGACGAAGGTATATATGGGAGCTATATATAAATCAGAACCGATTTTCACGAAACTTAACACTCATCATTCTAGACTTAATTCAGTACGCTGTGCTAAATTTCGTGCAAATCGAATGATATGTAGGGACTTTGGTGCACTATTTACATTAAATCGAACGAAAATATATATGGGAGCTATATCTAAATCTGAACCGATTTTCACAAACCTTTGCATACATCATTGTAGACTTAATTCAGTACGCTATGCCAAATTTCGTGCAAATCGAAAGATATATAGGGCCTTTTGTGCACCATTTACCTTAAATCGGACGAAAATATATATGGGAGCTATATCTAAATCTGAATAGATTTTTTCCAATTTCAATAGGGCTCGTCCTTGGGCCAAATAAGTGACCTATGCCAAATTTCATCCAAATCGGATCATAAATGCGACCTGTACTTTGTTCACAAAAATACATGGACGGACGGACGCACGGACGGACAGACGGACATACGTAAATCAATTCAGAAAGTTATTTTATGCATATTCTCAAAAGGTACCATGGGTCTATCTCGTTTCATTTTGCCTGTTACAAACATATGCACAAAGACATAATACCCTGTACCACAGTGTGGTGAAGGCTATAAAAAATCCGCGCCTTGTGTATTTGTCAAAAAATAGTTTTAAAAAAAATCCACGTCCTGCTTTGGCACCTTAAAAATATTTTTCAAAAATCCCAATAAATTTAAATTCAACAACTTGATTCTTTAGGATACTTCTAGGCATACTAATGAAATAGTATCCCCCTCCGCCGAACACTCTCCAAATCAAATTTATTTGCTTTTAATTAAAAAAAAAAAAAAACTGAAAAGGCTCCTGTCCGAATTACCTTCTGACAGTTTATTATTGGTCGTTGCTTCGTGTTTTGTATTCTGTTTTCATTTTTATTTTCTGCAGGCTATTTTCAGGCTTAAGCTATTATTTGCCACAACAAAACGGTAAAAACATGGAATAAATAAGAGAATATTTAAAGTATACTTTTAGGCACGAAGTGCCTAAATGTATATTCCAACCATAAACAAAATTTTCTTTGATTTCAGTTCAGTCATGAGTGAATGTGAACGGTACAAGAGAGTGGGTGCGTGAGTGAGGTGGTCTTCTTTATTCAAATTACCTTCGGTTTTTGGCATTTTGATTAATGACTTTTTGGTTTTCGGGTTTTCGGCTGTTTTTATTCTTCGATATATTCATGGGACGTTATGGCATTTTAGAAGAAATGAATAGCAAAAA
Organism: Musca vetustissima; assembly: GCF_032173495.1. Lineage (NCBI taxonomy): Eukaryota > Metazoa > Arthropoda > Insecta > Diptera > Muscidae > Musca > Musca vetustissima. The sequence goes on from NW_026873318.1 coordinate 112,838, forward strand.
AAAAAAAAATTAACAACAAAAAATAATGCCTAGATATAAAAAAACTCATATTCATCAAGAATACACAAAAAGTATTTAAAAATTATCAAGGACAACCAACAAAAACTTACATTCGCCATAGATTGCCTGGTTGATAATGGACACGTAATAGGGTAAAATAGGATGACTTACCTGAAAAAAAGAAAAAAAAAAAATATAAGTAAATATTAATATAAAGTGTGGATTTTTTAAAAAAAATGTTTTTTTAAGTTTACATAAGGCGTGGATTTTTAAAAAAATATTTTGAGACCAGGGCGTAAATTTTTTAAAAAAAATTTTGAGACCAGGGCGTAGATTTGTTAAAAAATATTTTGAGACCAGGGCGTAGATTTTTTAAAAAATATTTTGAGACCAGGGCGTAGATTTTTTAAAAAATATTTTGAGACCAGGGCGTAGATTTTTTAAAAAGAATATTTTGAGACCAGGGCGTAAATTTTTTAAAAAGAATATTTTGAGACCAGGGCGTAGATTTTTTAAAAATAATATTTTGAGACCAGCGCGTAGATTTTTTAAAAAATATTTTGAGACCAGGGCGTAGATTTTTTAAAAAGAATATTTTGAGACCAGGGCGTAGATTTTTTAAAAATAATATTTTGAGACCAGCGCGTAGATTTTTTAAAAAATATTTTGAGACCAGGGCGTAGATTTTTTAAAAAGAATATTTTGAGACCAGGGCGTAAATTTTTTAAAAAGAATATTTTGAGACCAGGGCGTAGATTTTTTAAAAATAATATTTTGAGACCAGCGCGTAGATTTTTTAAAAAATATTTTGAGACCAGGGCGTAGATTTTTTAAAAAATATTTTGAGATCAGGGCGTAGTTTTTTTAAAAAATATTTTGAGACCAGGGCGTACATTTTTTAAAAAATATTTTGAGACTAGGGCGTAGATTTTTTAAAACATATTTTGAGACTAGGGCGTAGATTTTTTAAAACATATTTTGAGACTAGGGCGTAGATTTTTTAAAACATATTTTGAGACTAGGGCGTAGATTTTTTAATAAATATTTTGAGACCCATTTTTCCCATTTTACTTGTTTCCATGAAAACGTTATGTTCTTCCGAGTTTATCTACCCTGTCTGCCAAGAAGATAAAAAATACGTCCCGCATTGTTGTTACGCATACCATCATAATTTCGTGTTTATTTTTATACCCTTCACCACACTGTGGTACAGGGTATTATGTCTTTGTGCATATGTTTGTAACAGGCAAAAGGAAACGAGATAGACACATGGTTCCTTTTGAGAATATGCATAGCATCACTTTCTAAGTCGATTTATGCATGTCCGTCCGTCCGTCGGTCTGTCCATGTTAAATTGTAAACAAAGTGCAGGTCGCATTTATGATTCGATTTGCATGAAATTTTGCACAGCTCACTCATTTGACCCAAGGATAAACCCTATTGAAATTGGAAAAAATCGGTTCAGATTTATATATAGCTCCCATATATATTTTCGTCCGATTTTACGTAAATAGTGCACCAAAGTCCCTATATATCTTTCGATTTGCACGTAATTTGGCACAGCGTAATGAATTAGGTCTATAATGATGTGTGCTAAGTTTCCTGAAAGTCGGTCCAGATTTAGATATAGCTCCCATATATAGTTTCACCCGATTTAAGGTATATGGTGTACCAAAGTCCCTATATATCATTCGATTTGCACGAAATTTGGTATAGCCTACTAAATAAGGTCTAGAATTATATGTGTTAAATTTCATGAAAATCGGTTCAGATTTAGATATAGCGCCTATATATATTTTCGACCGATTTTATGTAAATGGTGCACCAAAGTCCCTATATAACCTTCGATTTGCACGAAATTTGACATAGCGTACTGAATTTACTCTAGAACGATGTGTGTAAAATTTCCTGAAAATCGGTTGAGATTTAGATATAGCTCCCATATATAGTTTCGTCCGATTTCATGTAAATGGTGCCCCAAAGTCCCTATATATCTTTCGATTTGCACGAAATTTGGCATAACGTACTGAATTAAGCCTAGAGTGATGCCTGCCAAGTTTCAAGAAAATCGGTCCAGATTTAGATATAGCTCCCATATATAGTTTTGACCGATTTCATGTAAATGGTGCACCAAAGTCCCAATATATCTTTCGATTTGCACGAAATTTGGCACAGCGTACTGAATTAAGTCTAGAATGATATGTGCCAAGTTTCGTGAAAATCAGTTCATATTTCGATATAGCTCCCATATATATTTTCGTCCGATTTTAGGTAAATGGCGCACCAAAGTCCCTATATATCTTTCGATTTGCACGAAATTTGGCATAGTGTACTGAAATAGGTCTAGAATGGTGTGTGTTAAATTTCCTGAAAATCGGTTTAGATTAAGATATAGCTCCCATACATATTTTCGGCCGATTTTAGGTAAATGGTGCACCAAAGTCCCTATATATCTTTCGATTTGCACGAAATTTGGCATAGTGTACTGAATTTGTTCTAGAATGATGTGTGTTAAGTTTCCTGAAAATCGGTTCAGATTTTGATATAGCTCACATATGTATTTTCGTCCGATTTAATGTAAAAGGTGTATCAAAGTATTGGTTGCAGAATGGCATGTTTATGGATCCATTTTCGTGTTTATGGTCCTTCAACGTCTGTTGGGATTCATCTGTTGAATATACCCAAAATGGTGAAGGGTATCACATAGTCTGCCCCGTCCGACTTTACTACTTTCCTTACTGGTTTTTATTGTATTTTGGAAATTACCCAACAAATTATTGGGTATTTTGTTTATACAACATCAAATCGATAGTCCTTAATACAAAAATCTTCTTCTTAATTTCCTTAAAAAGTTTGTTTTATTACCAGTTTTATTCTTCTTGTTTGTGGTGGTGGTGGTGGTGGGGAGAAGCGATGGGAAAATTTTGTTTGGGGTGTGGAGCGTGGCTACACCAGGTGGTGATATTATATCCAAGCAATGAATGAACGTCGTCTCCGTCGTCGTCAATAAGTAAATTACAAAAGTTCATAAATCGATTTCAACAAAAGTAAACAGTGAAAGCTAAACTTCATGATTCCACCTCCACCCAGGTTCCCCACCTGCCTTACTTTCACTTTATCTCCCACTCTCTACATTGGCAACCATTGTTCCGTGGTTGCTGTGATTTTTTCTTTTTCTTTTTTTTTTTTTTGTTTATTTCCCTTGAATTGGCGGTTTTCTTTTTCATCGTCGCTTGGCATATTTTTAGGAGGAAGAAGATTTTTGTTTATTTTCATTTTTTCTTCCATGGCATATTTCAAGGAGCATAGCTACCAAGTTTTCCAGAATGGAAAAACGTGATCGAAATTTGTAAAAGTTATTAAATTGGCTACATTTAATGAAGAGTACCCGCCAACAGACTTTAATGTGTACATCTTAAGAAAATAGAGAGAGGGAGGGGGAGGCAGATGGTATTTACTTAAAAACTTACCTAAAAGTAGACACTACAAATATTTGTCTAGCAAAGTTGTTTTGGTGTGTTATTTTTAGATATTTGATTTTGAATTTCAAGGAAACAACCGGTAAAAGTTAAATAGGTAGGTGGTATTTGGTATAACCAAACAAAAGGTAGGCAATGAATAATAATGGAATAAGTCATTTGCAGGGTAGGAGAGGGAAAATACTTCCCCTGCATCATGATCTAATTACTTCGGAAATTAAATTCCCTTTATGGTCTAATTAAGTAGTCCTTACGTAAAGAAAATATTTAAAACAAAAAATATGCAGCGCCTAATTGTATGCACCACACTATCCAATAAAAACCTGCCCTGAGACCATATCGCTACATATATTTCGATTTGCCCGAAAATTGGCACAACGAACTGAATTCAGCCTAGAATAATGTGTGCTAAGTTTCACGAAAATCGCTTAAGATATGGATATAGCTCCCATATATATTTTCGTCCGATTTTAGGTAAATGGAGCTCCAAAATCCTTAAATATCTTTCGATTTGCACGAAATTTGGCACAACGTACTGAATTAAGCCTAGAATGATGTGTGTTTAATTTCGTGAAGATCGGCTCAGATTTAGATATAGCTCCCATATATATTCGTCCGATTTAAGGTAAATGTTGCACCAAAGTCCCTATATATCATTCGATGTGCACGAAATTTGGCATAACGTACTGAATTAGGTCTAGAACGATGTGTGTTAAATTTCGTGAAAATCGGTTCAGATTTAGATATAGCTCCCATATATATATTCGGCCGATTTTGGGTAAATAGTGCACCAAAGTCCCTATACATCTCTCGATTTGCACGAAATTTGGCACAACGCACTGAATTAAGCCTAGAATGATGTGTGCTAAGTTTCGAGAGAATCGGTTCAGATTTAAATATAGGCCCCATATATATTTTCGTCCGATTTAAGGTAAATGGTGCACCAAAGTCCCTGAAAATCATTCGATTTGCACGAAATTTGGCACAGCATACTGAAATAAGTCTAGAATGATATGTGCCAAGTTTCGTGAAAATCGGTTCAGATTTAGATATAGTTCTGATTTATCTTGTGTCTTGTGTGAACTTCATATTCATGAAGGTGGATGTGGATGAGCGTGTGTCATTTGCGGTGTGCGGAAATATTGTCATCATCACCTTGAATAGGTGTGTCATCACCGGCAGATACACAATTTAAGGGGGGAAGGTAGGTATGCAGGGCAGTCAGGCATGGAGGTGTTTTGTCAGCCCACCTGGCTGTCATCCAGCCTAGCTGTCAGTTTTCTTTCTTAAGTTTGATGGGAGTGTTACACGCCTAACTTGCTGCATTAAATGCTGATAATGTGGTTCGGTTCTCCTGGTCGGTTGGTTGGGTTGGTTGGCTATTAGGTGTTGAATGTTGTAATAGCATGTATGGGATTTGTTGTTGTAATATCGATGTATCGATTTTGCCATTTCTTGTGGATTTTATTGTCATTTTCTTTGTTTTCCTTTTTGGTTACATTTGTGGTTAGTTTTTCGTATCCCCCCGCTCATTAACGGCCGGCCGTTCGGCCATCTTGAGAAGAAGAAGTAGAAGAGAACCCATTAGACCTGAAATGTTTGACGCACGCACCTTGCTTCATTGTTTTTTGGATTCCATAATTTCTTTCTTCCTCCTCTGCAGGAGAAAATATTCTACGTGGCCTCTGCTTAGATATGTCCTTTGTGTATTGGTGTGTGATACATAGGTGTGGGTGTATGTGTTTGTGTCTTAAATGACATTTCTTTGTGTTGGTGTGTGTGTCTGTATATAGTTGTTTGATTTTATGATTATTTTCACTTTTGAGATTTTCTTTTAATGGCGAATGTTGTAAAAACGACAACAACAACAACATCGACATCTACAAGGAAGAAGTCCTTTGTAAGATGTTGTTGTTATTGGCCTTCCTTTGATGATTCCCGTCCATTCGTTGTTGGGTCATTTCGACATCGTCGGTCTTGTTAGTTAGCACCTGGGGACTAATTAATGGTATCATTTACAGCTTTGTCTGTGTGTGAGTGTTTGAGTGTATGTATCTGTGTGTGTTTGTGTGGGTGAGTGAAAGTGCCATTTTATTTTTATGGAGCAAACGAAAGGAGGTTATTAATAGATGATGTCATTGAATGATGAAATTGGAGATGTGGTATGGGGTGAGGCATCCACAAGATATCTTGGATGGCTTGGGTCCACCTCACACCCTCCTGCCCTGCAATAACCTAAGGTATATTGCCAAAGAGCTTTAAAAATACACCCAAAGATTTATATTTTTCTGATGATGACGACGACGATAATAATAATCATCGTCGTCCAATGATAATGACTCATTGCGAGCCTAGTTAGGCGGTAGGTTCGTAAAAAATAATCAATATAAATTGAGCGAATTTTCTTGTTGCGGAAGTGACTGGGGCTCATTCGTCCAGTTGTTATTATTGTGAAGTAGTAAAAATCCTTTGTCGTAAGACAGGAAGTGTTAAAAAATGTATTCGGCGATAATGTTTTCACTTAGTCCGAAAAAGAAAGGCATTCTTTTAATGTGAGTGTGAAAAAATATATAAAAAATTTATTAACGTTATAAAACAAACGGGCAACCTAAAAGTATGCAATAGATTTTCATTTTTATTCAATTGTAATTTTTATTTATTGGTTATAATTTTTGTCAATATAAATCTATACAATGAAGTCAATAACCCTTAAAATAAAAGAGACTAAAAGGCTTAGGAGTTAAAAGTGTAAAAAACAGCCTAAAAGTAGGCAATGGATTTTTAAAAGTCAATTTTTTGTTGCAGGAATGGTAAAAGGATTGACAATTTGTTCCATAACGAAATTTTCTACAAGAAATGATGTTCGATAACAACTTTTAGAGAGACACAAATTTCGATAACAAAGGTTTTTTTTTTGAGAAATCATATAAGGAAATAATATTTTCTTGTAGAAACCACAAAAATATCATGGATTTGTAATGATATCATGATCGATAACAAGGACTTGTGAAGAAAAATAACATCGATAACAGTTAATAACAAAATAATCGATAACAACGATTAATATTGGGAATAAATCGATAACAAATATCGACAAAGAAAACATCATCGATAACAGATAATAAAAAAAATGGATCGATAACTACGATTAATGTTGAGAATTTATCGATAACAAAAATTTCATTGAAATTTCGATAACAGTAAATAAAAAAATAATCGATAACAACGATGTTGGGATTTTATCGATAACAAATATCGATAAAGAAAACTTCATCGATAACAGATAAAAAAAAATCGATCGATAACAACAATTAATGTTGAGAATTTATCGATAACAACATTTTCTTAGAAATTGTGATCGATAGCAACTATATATGCATTCAATAATATCAATTGCTTTAGAAAATGTTATCGATAACATCAATTTCTTTAGAAGTTGTTATCGATAATAATTTTATTTATAAACTAAATTGTCGGTAATGCAAAAAATGCAACCGATAACTAGTATTATTTGAAAATAAGTAATCGATAACAATGTTTTCTACTAAAACTTTTAAACGATAACTATAATTTCTTTAGAAAGTATAATCGATAACAATGGTTTCTTTAGATAATTAATCGATAACAATGGTCGATAGTCATATATAAGATTTTTATAGAAAATATTGTCGATAACAATTATTTCTTTACGCATTATAATGGATAGCACAATTTTATAAGAAATTATAATCGATAATAATAGTTTCTTATCAAAATGTAATCGATAACAACGATTTTTCTATATAAAATTGTATCGATAAAACCGATTTTTATGAAATGTGTAACCGATAACAATGATTTAATTTGTAAATGTAATCGATAACCACGATTTTCTTAGTACATATAATCGATAATAAATATTTATTTAGAAAATCTTGTCGATTACACCATATATTTTGGAAATTTTATCGATAACAATGATTTCTGTAGAAAATATAATCGATAACAACAATTTCTTCACGAAATATAATCGATAAAAACAATATCTTTAAAAAATTTAATCGAAAACAGCGATTTTTTATGGAAAATAAATTCGATAACAGTGCTATTTTTAAAATGTGTAACCAATAACAATTATTTAATTGGAAAATGTAATCGATAACGAAGATTGATAGTCATATATAATGATTTTTATACAAAAAATTGCCGATAACAGTGATTGCGTTACAAAATATAATCGATAATCACAATTTCTTCATAAATTATAATCGATAAAAACAATTTCTTTCTGAAATTTAATCTATAACAACGATTTCTTTATGAAAATGTATCGATAATATCGATTTTTATAAAATGTGTAATCGATAACAATGAAGTAATTGGTAAAGTAATCGATAACCATGAATCCCCCCAGCACATATAATCGATAATAACGATTTATTTCGTAAATGTTATCGATTATATTTATGAAAAGTGCTCGATATATTTAGGAAAAGTGATCGATAACAATGATTTCTTTACGAAATATAATCGATAATAACAATACCTTTACAAAATGTAATCGATAACAACGATTGTTGCAGAAAAAAATATACGATAACAGTAATATCCATAAATTGTGTAACCGATAACAATTCTTTAATTGATAAATGTAATCGATAACAATATAATCGATAAGAACCAATTATTTCGAAAATGTTATCGATAAGAACGATTTATTTAGAACATATACTCGATAACCACGATATCGATCATATTTTGCAAAATGTAATCGATATCATCGATAACAATGATTTATTTACATATTATAATCGATAACATTGTTTTCTATAGAAATCGATATCAGCAACATCTTACAAGTTGCAATCAGGTATGAAAAATCGATTGAAAACTTTATCAATAACAATGATTACATTACAAATTGTAATCGATATAAAAAAAAAACTGTATACATAATTTCAAAATTACAATCGATAACACGAATTTTATAACAACAATAGAGTACGATTTTTAAAGAAATCCCTATCGATAACAACGATTTCCTCGAATATTAAAATCATTAACGCATTTAAGTGTTTTTCTTATATAAATAATTATCGATGACATTTTTGTTTTAAATACATTAGTCGATAACAAAGATTTCTATAGAAAAAGTAGTCGATAACACATATTTGTGTAGAAAACGATAACAAAATATATTTGGAGAAAGTTATCGATAACAATAATTTCTATAGAAAAAATTATCGATAATATATATATAGAAACTTTGTCGATAACAACAGTTTTTGTAATAAACCTTAACGATAACATCAATTTCTGTGCAAAATGTTATCGATAACAACAATTTGTATGCTAAATCTCGGTTATCGATGACAACCGAGATTTATATTGGTAAAATTGCCGTTAACAATGATATCTGAATAATCTCTTATGATAAAAAAAAATCGATAACAAAAATCACTATAAAATATATTTTTCGATAACAGATATTTCGCACGTAATTTTTATTTTTCGATAACAATACCTTCTCACTCTCTCTCTCTCTTTATGAAAAAAAAAATTCCTCGAAAAATATTCTACAATTTCTTTCAATATTTTTATATATTTACTGGGTTGCCATAGAGAAATAACTCCTTGTACCTCCTAAAAGTATGCCACAATTTTCCTCGTAAACAAAACTTTAATTTTCGTAGAAATTGGTAACAATTTCTTGAGTACGCTTCAAAGGAGGACGTCTACCCCAGGAAAATTGTGATAAATAATATGAGAAGATTTCCTAGAATTGAGAACAGAATTAGAAGATGAATCATAGGGAAGCAGCGGAGGAGGGGGAGTGCTGGGAAACCGACCAAATATGACTCTATTTACCCGGGACTTTATTAAGGAATTCCTCGAATTTCTTAAAATTATTATATGATTCTTTAATATTTTTTTGTCTGTAATTAAGTTGATTAAATTAAATTTTAGTTTTTATTTGTCCCCCCAAAAAGTATGCAATACACATATATCACAAAGACGGATAGACTGTTGCCTATTAGTTATGCAACAATTTGGATGTGTGTGCGGAATAATGTTTTGACAAACTTTTGAACAATTTCATGGAGATAAGCAGCTACGTGACTAAACTTAAATCGCACACACACACCCACCCATCCGAAATAGTTTGCTTATTATGGAGAAGAAGAAAAAAATTGTGGAATAAATTTGATTTGAAAGTTTTTATGGAAATCCGTTAAGCGCCTAAAAGTAAACTTTGCTTAAAAACAACAACAAATTGACACACACAACAAAAAGCTGGGAATTGCATGTTTTCTTTATAGTTTGCAATATTTCCCAGCTATTTATTTGTTAGAAATTCACCAGCAAATTCCTTAAAATTATAGTACTTAAATAATCGTCTCCCCCGCTCTACCTAAAAGTATGCTTCAGGCATGTAAAACACAACAGCTGTAATAATGATGATAGTAGCTTCAATGTCAGTCGGAGTGTTTTTGTTTTGCTGTTCGTTCTTCTTGGAATAAATATTTTAAATGGTATTACAATAATCAGTACATGGAAAAAAACAGAAAGTCAAGGTATGTGAAAATATTTTTCCCAACAACCCTTAAGGTATGCAACACATTTTGTTAAACTAAGAAAATAAATGTGTAGCTGTAAGGGGAGACTGGTATTAAATTTTATTCAACTTGAGGATATTCTTAAAGCTTAAATATTTGAATAACAAAAATATTATTTAAATTTTTCGGATTGAGCCAAGGGGTCCAAGGGTCCACCCTGACTTCATTATATATTACAAAAATTAATTTATTTCTTCAGCAAATCTTTAAACATAACGTCTTCTGTGGCAAATAAAACTTGTCACAAAAAAAATATTATTCAAATTTTTCGGATTGAGCCAAGGGGTCCAAGGGTCCACCCTGACTTCATTATATATTACAAAAATTAATTTATTTCTTCAGCAAATCTTTAAAAATGACGTCTTCTGTGGCAAATAAAACTTGTCCCGAAAACTTTTCTCCTCATTTTTTCGATATTTAATGTCGACTTCTGGTTTTTTGGCAAAATGCCCCAAAAAGTATACTTCATTTTTTTTGTTTGATAAATAAATTTTTGGCTATTTTGACCTTCGAAAATTGAGTATTTTGTTATTTATTTCTATTTAATTTGACGTCATGGTAAATTTTTTGTGTGGGGCTAATGGTGCGGAATATCATGACATTGATGAGGGTAATGGAGGTAGCAAAGGGAAAGGGCGTTGTGTTTTTAAAAAAAATGTTTTTTCAAGTTCTCATAAGCCGCCGATTTTGAAAAAAATATTTTTTCAATTTTACATAAGGCGTGGATTTTTTAAAAAAAATATTTTTTCAAGTTTACATAGGGCGCGGATTTTTTAAAAAAAAAATATTTTTTCAAGTTTACATAAGCCGCAGATTTTTTAAAAAATATTTTTTCAAGTTTCCACAAGGCGTGGATTTTTTAAAAAATATTTTTTCAAGTTTACATAAGGCGTGGATTTTTTAAAAAATATTTTTTCAAGTTTACATAAGGCGTGGATTTTTTTAAGAAATATTTTTTCAAGTTTACATAAGGCGTGGATTTTTTAAAAAATATTTTTTCAAGTTTACATAAGGCGTGGATTTAAAAAAATATATATTTTTTCAAGTTTCCACAAGGCGTGGATTTTTTTAAAAATATTTTTTCAAAGTTTACACAAGGCGTGGAATTTTTAAAAAATATTTTTTCAAAGTTTACATAAGGCGTGGATTTTTCAAAAAAATATTTTTTCAAGTTTACATAAGGCGCGGATTTTTTAAAAAAATATTTTTTCAAGTTTACATAAGGCGTGGATTTTTAAAAAAAATATTTTTTCAAGTTTCCACAAGGCGTGGATTTTTTAAAAAATATTTTTTCAAATTTAGAGATAGATCCATGGCTCCTTTTGAGAATATGTATAGAATCACTTTCTGAGTCGATTTATGCATGTCCGCCCGTCCGTCTGTTGATGTTAAATTATAAACAAAGTACAGGTCGCGTTTTTGATTCGAATTTGATGAAATTTGGCACAGCTAATTTATTTGGCCCAAGGACGAACCCTATTGAAATGGGGAAAAATCGGTTCAGATTTAGATATAGCTCCCATATATAGGTTCGTCCGATTTAATGTAAACGGTCCGTATATACCTTTCGATTTGCACGAAATTTGGCACAACGTATTGACATAAGCCTTGAATGGTGTGTGCTAAGTTTCGTGAAAATCGGTTCAGATTTCGATATAGCTCTCATATAAATTTTCGCCCGATTTAAGGTAAATGGTATATCAAAGTCCCTAAAAATCATTCGATTTGCACGAAATTTGGCACAGCGTACTAAATTAAGTCTAGAATGATGTGTGCCAAATTTCGAGAAAATCGGGTCAGATTTATATAGCACCAATATATATTTTCGCCCGATTTTAAGTTAATGGTGCACCAAAGTCCCTGAAAATCATTTGATTTCCACGAAATTTTTTACAGCCTACTGAATTAAGTCTAGAATGATATGTGTTAAGTTTGGTGAAAATCGGTTCAGATTTAGATATAGCTCTCATATATATTTTCGTCCGATTTAATGTAAATGGTGCACCAAAGTCCCTAAATATCTTTCGATTTGCATGAAATTTGGCATAGCCTACTAAATTAAGTCTGGAATGATGTGTGTTAAGTTTCCTGAAAATCGGTTCAGATTTCGATATAGCTCTCATATAAATTTTCGTCTTATTTAAGGTAAATGGTGCACCAAAGTCCCAGGAAATCTTTTCATTTGCACGAAATTTGGCACAGCGTCATGAATTAAATCTAGAATGATATGTGCTAAGCTTCATGAAAATCGGTTCAGATTTGGATATAACTCCCATACATATGTTCGTCCGATTTTATGTAAATGGTGTACCAAAGTCCCTATATATCTTTCGATTTGCACGAAATTTGGCACAGCGTACTGAATTAAGTCTAGAATGATGTGTGCAAAGTTTCGTGGAAATCAGTTCATATTTAGATATAGCTCCAATATATAATTTCGCCCGATTTTAGGTAAATGGTGCACCAAAGTCACTGAAAATCATTTGATTTTCACGAAATTTGGCATAGCGTACTGAATTGAGTCTAGAATGATGTGTGTTAAGTTTCCTGGAAATCGGTTCAGATTTAGATATAGCTCCCATATATATTTTCGTCCGATTTCATGTAAATGATGTACCAAAGTCCCTATATATCTTTCGATTTGCTTGAAATTTGGCATAGCGTAGTGAATTAAGTCTAGAACGATGTGTGTTAAATTTCATGAAAATCGATTCAGATTTAGATATAGCTCCCATATATATTTTCGCGCGATTTAAGGTAAAAGGTGCACCAAATCCCTATATATGTTTCGATTTGTACGAAAATTGGCATAGCGTACTGATTAATGTCTAGAATGACGTGTGCTAAGTTTCGTGGAATTTGGTTCAGATTTAAATATAGCTCCCATATAAATTATCGACCGATTTATGGTAAATGATGCACCAAAGTCCCTATATATCATTCGATTTGCACGAAATTTGGCATAACGTACTGAATTAAGTCTATAATGATGTGTGCCAAGTTTCGTGAAAATCGGTCCAGATTTAGATATAGCTGTCATATATATTTTTTATAATCTCCATATATCTCTATAAATCTAATCACCTTGTTGAAAAGTCTATTGAATCCGTCGCCTTGAAACAAAATTTGTTAGGCATATTCTATCAAATTGTGATTTATTCATTTAAACTTCTTCTCCGTTCGTTTTTTGGCATTCATTATAATGCCCCCAAAAGTATACTATAGTTTATTACATATATAAATTTATATAGAGGTTATATATGCAACCATCATCCTTGCTGCCGGTAGGCAATAAAGTTTGAAACTAACTACCCCAAAAAGTATGCAATGGAAAAAATTGATTTTTTCGCTGAATTGAAAAGAAATTTCTTTCTCTTAAAGTGAAAGCGAAGAAAGTAGTGAGTGAGTGAGTGAGCACCTTGACAAACACAATCAAACACCCGCCTTACATTGTTGAGGAACTTAGGCAAGAATATTGCCAAAAAATATATGTGGAAACTACGTAAGACTAGCTACCATGGAGGAGGAGGAGGAGAGAGGGGGTGTAGATACCGGAAAAAATCCATTGAGCCTAAGAAAACATGACCTTTTCGAAAAAATAAGGCACCCACACATACTCTCACACACACACACTCATGAAAAATATTTTTTGTAGAAATAATCCGAATAGAAAAAAACTCATGTTCTTATATGTCAGGAGGCTTAAAGGTTCGCAACCATGAATGTGCAATTTTTTTAAGCAGAAAAAATGCACAGAATTTTTGTTGTTGTTGCTGTTATTTTGACTAGCAGCGTTTTTCCACTTTACTGTCGGCTTTGTTTGCCGACATAGTCAATAATATCATCATCGTCCTCGTAGTCCTCAGACGATGGAGAAGAAGAAAAAATGGCTAAGGCATCTGTTACACATGGAGCTGATGACGTCGTGGGTTGGCTTAGTCTTGGGTTGGGTTGTTTGCTGGGTTAACTCTTCGGCGGGTGATTGAAAATATCCTGCTGATAGGAATCCCTGTGGTAGAATAGTTTTTTTCGAGCTACTAAATGTTAAAGTTTAGCCAATGATAGAAAGATAAGCCAAATATTTGGCTTTGCTTTCTGTTACATTCTTTGCCATCATCCCCAGCAAGGAGTCAGCAAAGGAAAGGCAAAAGGAGAGAATTACCATGGGCATACATTTCTGACGTTGTTCGAAACCCAGGAGGGCAGGGAGGATGGGTATGTGAAGGTGAACTAAATCGATTATGCAAACACGCAATCCCTAACTGAAATTGGTGTTTTCCAATCTATTGTAAAACACGCAATCTAAATGCAAACAAACAAATTACAACAACGACATCAACAGCAACAACAACAACCACAACAAACTAGGCAAATGAGCCACCGCAACAACAACAACAGCAACATGCAAGTGGTTGTTGTTGTTGGTCTTGTCTCTTCGGAGCAATAATGAAATCATCAAACATCGAAATATACCAGCACAAGGCTCAAGGCTCCCTGGTGGTGGCGAATGCGTTCCTTCCATGGAATCGACAAGACCAAGTTTGCTGTGGCATGACTACCAATTTTGGTTTCTCTTCTTTAAGTCGTAATTTGTGTCCTACTCTTTGAACTATGAAATAATCATAGAAAACTAATATGAATAGAAATTAAGTAAGAAAAATAAAACAATAAGGAAATTAGTAAAATCGGAATGGGCCGAATATATGATACCTATGATATATATATATATATATATATATACCATTTACATTAAATCGGATGAAAATATATATGGGAGCTATATCTAAATCTGAACCGATTTTCACGAAACTTAGCACACTTCATTCTAGACCTAAATCATTAGGCGGTACCAAATTTCGTGCAAATCGAAAAATATTAAGGGTCTTTGGAGCACCTTTTACATTAAATCGGACGAACATATATATGGGAGCTATATCTAAATCTGGACCGATTTTCAGGAAACTTGACACATAACATTCTAGACCTAATTCATTACGCTGTACCAAATTTCGTGCAAATCGAAAGATATTTAGGGACTTTGGTGCACCATTTACCTTAAATCGGACGAATATATATGAGAGCTATATCTAAATCTAAAGCGATTTTCACGAAACTTAGCACACTTCATTCTAGACCTAAATCATTAGGCTGTACCAAATTTCGTGCAAATCGAAAAATATTAAGGGTCTTTGGAGCACCTTTTACATTAAATCGGACGAACATATATATGGGAGCTATATCTAAATCTGGACCGATTTTCAGGAAACTTGACACATATCATTCTAGACCTAATTCATTACGCTGTGCCAAATTTCGTGCAAATCGAAAGATATTTAGGGACTTGGGTGCACCATTTACATTAAATCGGACGAAAATATATATGGGAGCTATATCTAAATCTGAACCTATTTTCACGAAACTTCGCACACATCATTCTTGGCATAAGCCAGTACGTAGTGCCAAATTTCGTGCAAATCGAAAGATATATAGGGACTTTGGTGGACCATTTACCTTAAATCGGACGAAAATATACATGGGAGCTATATCTAAATCTGACCGGATTTTCACGAAACTTAGCACACATTTTCTAGGCTTAATTCAGTACACTATACCAAATTTCGTGCAAATCGAAAGATATATAGGAACTTTGGTGGACCATTTACATAAAATCGGACGAAAATATATATGGGAGCTATATCTAAATCTAAAGCGATTTTCACGAAACTTAGCACACTTCATTCTAGACCTAAATCATTAGGCTGTACCAAATTTCGTGCAAATCGAAAAATATTAAGGGTCTTTGGAGCACCTTTTACATTAAATCGGATGAAAATATATATAGGAGCTATATCTAAATATGAACCGATTTTCAGGAAACTTACAACACATCATTCTATACTCAATTCAGTAAGCTATGCCAAATTTCTTGCAAATCGAAATATATATAAAGACTTTGGTACACCATTTACATTAAATCGGACGAAAATATATATGGGAGCTATATCAAAATCTGAACCGATTTACGGGAAACTTAACACACATCATTCTAGGCCTAACACATTACGCTGTGCCAAATTTCGTGCAAATCGAAAGATATATAGGGGCTTTGGTATACCATTTACTTCAAATCGGACGAAAATATATAAGGGAGCTATATCTAAATCTGAACCGATTTCCACGAAACTTAGCACGCATCATTTTAGACTTATTTCAATAAGCTATGCCAAATTTCGTGCAAATCGAAAGATATATAGGGACTTTGGTACACCATTTACCTTAAATCGGACGAAAATATATATGGGAGCTATATCTAAATCTGAACCGATTTTCACGAAACTTAGCACACATCATTCTAGACTCAATTCAGTAAGCTATGCCAAATTTCGTGCAAATCGAAGAATATATAGGGGCTTTGGTATACCATTTACATTAAATCGGACGAAAATATATATGGGAGCTATATCTAAATCTGGACCGATTTTTACGCAACTTGGCAGACATCACTCTAAGCTCAATTCAGTACGCTATGCCAAATTTCGTACAAATCGAAAGACATTTGGGGACATTGGTGCGCAATTTACCCTAAATCGGACGAAAATATATATGGGAGCTATATCCAAATCTGAACCTATTTTCTGGAAACTTAACACACATCATTCTAGACTCAATTCAGTATGCTGTGCCAAATTTCGTGCAAATCGAAAGATATTTACCGACTTTGGTGCACAATTTACATCAAATCGGACGAAAATATATATGAGAGCTATATCTAAATCTGAACCGATTTTCACGAAACTTTACACACATCATTCTAGACCTAAATCATTAGGCCGTATCAAATTTCGTGCAAATCGAAAGAGATATATAGGGACCGTTTACAGTAAATCGGACGAATATATATACATATATATATGAGAGCTATATCTAATTCTGTACCGATTTTTCCCAATTTCAATAGGGTTCGTCCTTGGGCCAAATAAATAAGATGTGCCAAATTTCATCCAATTCGAATCATAAATGCGACCTGTACTTTGTTTACAATTTAACATGAACAGACAGACGGATGGGCGGACATGCATAAATCGACTCAGAAAGTGATTCTATGCATATTCTCAAAAGGAACCCTATGTCTATTTCGTTTCCTTTTGCCTGTTACAAGCATATGCACAAAGACATAATACCCTGTACCACAGGTGTGTTGAAGGGTATAAAAATCCACGCCTTATGTATGCTCCACTTGAAAAAAATAGTTTTTAAAAAACCACACCATCACGAAAGTTCTCCTGGTGATACTTAGTTCGTGAAGTTAATAAATCAGTAAAAAATGTATAATTGTACTGAGAGAGGACTTCCCCTCCATCTCTAAAATGAGATATGGGGGTTTTCATGTTGGCGTGAAACTTATGTTCAGTTTTTTTTATTAACATTTCCTTCGAAAGAAGTAGAGGTGTGTGTGTGTGCCGTCTCTATTTGAGGTCTGTAATTACTACAAGCAAATTACATTGGAGGTTTTCCATCTCTGTATGTGTGTGTACACACACACACGCGTATGAACTTCGAATATGCACCTTGCCAGCTAACTACCGCATCATGTCTGCCAAGTTACCGGAAGAGTAGCTTTTGAAATACTTTTTATGTGCTCTTGACGGTCGGGTAGGATAGGTTAGGGTAAGGTAAGGTAAGGTGGGTTGTGGATATAACGAGGCATGATGCATCAGTTTTTTTTTTTTTTTTTTGCAGGAAAAGAATATGATTTTCAATTAATTACCCAGCCAAGTTAATTTGTGATATACTCTTCTCTTCTTCAAGGAGTAGTGTCACATGCAGATAAACATTTACAGGAGGGAGATAGGAAGAGGAAAAAGTGGAGCAGAAGAGGATAATAGAAAAGCTTATTTTTCCTAGAAACTCGTTGTGGTTTCCTTTTTTCCCATTTCACGTTTGTATACAAAACGAGCCAAAGGAAAAAATAGTTATCAAGTTGAAAAGCTAAAACTATGACCTCTACCATCCCATACCGACAACACGACAGAGGCTTAATAGTTAAGTCCTGACCAAAGATGACGAAGGCGTGCCTCTGCGGAATACCTTGGCATTAGCACATTTAAGTTTTTCTTTTATCTCTTTTCAGTTCTGTTTCCATTTCTGTTTCTTTTTTTCATTTCTCCTTCCCCCTTTTCCATTCACCTGACCTTCGCTGCTGCTACTTTGCAAATAGTTTTTGATTGACAGGTTTCCGATAGGGTAAACCTTGGCGGTATTGAAGATGAAAATTAAAAAAAAATCTATATGGGGAAATTAATAATAATTTCCATTTAAATGGAAAAGTTTCGAATAATTTCTTACAGCTGACCAAAGCAAATATTGCATACTTTTAGGAAATGAAAAAAAACATTGCCTACTTTAAGGGCTTTGAAGGCGACGTTAAGGTACAATTTAGGGCCAAAGCCCTAAAAGTATGTAATATTTCCTTTGGAAAGCTGTGAAAAGGTGTAGAGAGCTTTCCAATGAAAATATTGCATACTTTTAGGAAATGAAAAACTAATTGCCTACTTTAGGGATTTTGGGGGCCACTGCTGCAACATTTTATGCCTTAACACTACCACTAAGCTTTATTAGAGCATTCCAAAGGAAATATTGCATACTTTTAGGTTATAAAATTGATTGCCTACTTTTAGGGCTTTTGGCCCAACATTTTTGCCTTTACGCTTTCCTTCACATGTCCTCACCCGGGGCAAACATGAAAACTTCATGTTCTCGTTATTATTATTTTGACGGGCAATCATCATCATAACACCCTCCCCTTCACTCCTCCCCTGCTCAGTAGATTTTTTTTTAATTGTTTGCCACGTTGCAGCCATCATCGCAATCGACTAAGGGAACAATTATATAAATGCCTCAAAAAAACGAAAACATTAGCATTTAATAACACGCCACCGGCGTGCACCGGCTGCCCTGCCGCCGAACAACTTTAAAAGGTCATTAAAACCACGAATTAAAATTATCAACATTTTTTCAGGCCATCCAGCCAGCCAGCCAACCGACACTTCAAAAAAACGTCAACAAAAATGTTGAACAAACTTTTTTTCTAGCACCTACCTTAATAGTCCTGATAGTGTGGTGGCGATAATGGTGATAAGGATTCTTGGAAGGATTTTTCGGAAATTGTTATTACAAATAAAATACGACAGGGCGAGGATTTTTTGTGAAGTTTTCTTAAGGCGTCAATTATTTTTGAAGTATACATCAAGGCGTTTATTTTTTAAAAATTATTTTTGAGGTATACATAAGCAGCAGGTACCGATGGGTTACAAGCCGAATTATTCAAGACTGGTGGTCAGATGCTGGTAAGGAGCATGCACCAGCTGATTAGTACAATTTGGCTAGAGAAATGCATGCCCAATGATTGGAACCTCAGCATCCTGTGTTCCGGGCACAAAAAAGGAGACAAGACGATATGTGTTAACTATAGTGGAATAAGTCTACTTCCCATCGCATATAAAGTGCTATCCAACGTATGGTGTGAACGACTCTAGGCCAAATACTGGAAAAAACCCACGAAATACACATCGACACATTCCACCTATTCGTCGACTATAAAGCCGCATTCGCGACAGCCCCATTCGTTCGCAGGTGTATAAAGCCATATCTGCGTTTAACATTCCTGCAAAATTAATTCGGCTATGCAGGGTAACTTTAACTGGCACAATATCAGCAGTTATAGTCGGAAAGGACCTCTCACAGCCTATTAATACCGAACGAGGATTTAGACAAGGAGATAGTTGGTCGTGTGACCATTTTGACATCCTGCTGGAAAAGGTCAAACGAGAGGCAAAATTGAACAGAAATGGCACTCTGTACACCAAACAACACCAGTTACTCGCCTAAGCCGATGACATCGACATAATGGGTCGAACACTGAGAGCGGTAATAGCCACCTTTGAACAAATTGAGAACGAGTCTGCCAAAGTGGATCTGGCAGTAAACGGCGAGAAAACCAAGCTAATGGTATCAATGCACAAGATGACCAGTAGACACGGACCAACTGTGGAACTTGAGAACTACAGCTTCGAGGTAGTCAAAGATTTTATATACCTTAGCTACGCCATAAATAAAACTAATGACATCAGTTTTGAAATTCGGAGAAGGATAGTTATGGCCAACCGATGGTCTGAGCAAACAACTCAAAAGCAAGGCCACCTCCCGCCAAACTCAAACTCACACTCCACAAGACGCTGATACTACCCGCCGTGCTGTTATATGGATCTGAAGCATGGGTGCTTACGCAAGCAGATGAGGCAGCTCTTGGAGTGTTTGAGAGAAAAATTCTCCGAAAGATCTATGGGCCGATCTGCGTTGACGGTGAATATCGCCGTCGAATGAACCATGAGTTGTACCCAGATATTCTTGGACATTGACATTGTTAGACATATTGAGCTACAGCGACTACGTTGGCTAGGTCATGTTGTGAGAATGGATGAAGATGCCCCAGCCCAGGAGGCATATGAAAGCGAACCAGCTGATGGTTCACGCAGAAGGGGAAGGCAACGATGGAAAGATCAAGTCGAAGACAACATTGCCGAAAATGGTTTTTGCAATTGGAAAAATTGCGCTAAAGACCGACGCTCCTGGAAATCTTTTCTAAGCTCGGCTTATGGAACGAAAGTTCTGTCACAAGCCAGTAAAAGTAAGTAAGTATACATCAAGACGTGGATTTTTTGAAACAATTTTTTGAAATATACATCAAGGCGTGGATTTTTTTAAACAATATTTTTTGAAGTATACATCAAGGCGTGTATTTTTTTGAACGATATTTTTAAAGTATACATCAGGGCGTAGATTTTTTTTGAACAATATTTTTTGAAGTATACATCAGGGCGTTGATTTTTTTTAACAATATGTTTTGAAGTATACATCAGGGCGTGAATTTTTTAAACAGTATTTTTTGAAGTTATCATCAAGGCGTGGATTTTTTGAACAATATTTTTTGAAGTATATAACAAGGCGTGGATTTGTTTAAACAATATTTTTTGAAGTATACTTTAAGGCGTGGATTTTTTTTAACAATATTTTTTGAAGTATACATCAAGGCGTGAATTTTTTTAAACAATATTTTTTGAAGTATACATCAAGGCGTGGATTTGTTTAAACAATATTTTTTGAAGTATACATCAAGGCGTGGATTTGTTTAAACAATATTTTTTGAAGTATACTTTAAGGCGTGGATTTTTTTTAACAATATTTTTTGAAGTATACATCAAGGCGTGAATTTTTATTAAACAATACCATTTTTTGAAGTATACATCAAGGCGTGGATTTTTTTAAACAATATTTTTTGAAGTATACATCAAGGCGTGGATTTGTTTAAACAATATTTTTTGAAGTATACTTTAAGGCGTGGATTTTTTTTAACAATATTTTTTGAAGTATACATCAAGGCGTGAATTTTTATTAAACAATACCATTTTTTGAAGTATACATCAAGGCGTGGATTTTTTTAAACAATATTTTTTGAAGTATACATCAAGGCGTGGATTTTTTAAAGATAATTTTTTGAAGTATACATCAATGCGTGGATTTTTTAAAGATAATTTTTTGAAGTATACATCAAGGCGTGGATTTTTTAAACATAATTTTTTGAAGTATACATCAAGGCGTGGATTTTTTAAACATAATTTTTTGAAGTATACATCAAGGCGTGGATTTTTTAAACATAATTTTTTGTAGTATACATCAAGGCGTGCATTTTTTTAACAATATTTGTTGAAGTATACATCAAGGCGTGGATTTTTTAAACAATATTATTTTTAGAAGTATACATCAGGGCGTGGATTTTTTTTAAGAATATTTATACCCTTCACCACACTGTGGCGCAGGGTATTATGTCTTTGCACATATGATTGTAACAGGCAAAAGGAAACGGGATAGGCACATGGTTCCTTTTGAGAATATGCATAGAATCACTTTCTGAGTCAATTTACGCATGTCCGTCCAAGTATTTTGTGAACAAAGTACAAGTCGCATTTATTATCCGATTTGGATTAAATTTGGCATAGGTCACTTATTTGGCCCAAGGAAGAACCCTTTTGAAATTGGAAAAAATCGGTTCAGATTTAGTTATAGCTCCCATATATATTTTCGTCCGATTTTATGCAAATGGTCCACCAAAGTCCCTATATAACTTTCGATTTGCACGAAATTTGGCATAGCGTACTGAATTAGGTCTAGAATGGTGTGTGTTAAATTTCCTGAAAACCGGTTCAGATTTAGATATAGCTCCCATATATATTTTCGTCCGATTTTATTCAAATGGTCCACCAAAGTCCATATATATCTTTCGATTTGCACGAAATTCGGCACAGTGTAATGAATTGGGTCTAGAATGATGTCTAATAAGTTTCCTGTAAATCGGTTCAGATTTAGATATAGCTCCCATATATATTTTCATCCGATTTAATGTAGATGGCGTACGAAAGTCCTTATATATTTTTTGATTTGCACAAAATTTGGCATAACGTGTTGAATAAAGTCTAGAATGATGTGTGTTAAATTTCATGAAAATCGGTTCAGATTTAGATATAGCTCCCGTATATATCTTCGTCCGATTTAAGGTAAATGGTCCACCAAAGTCCATATATATCTTTCGATTTGCACGAAATTCGGCACAGCGTAATGAATTGGGTTTAGAATACTGTCTAATAAGTTTCCTGTAAATCGGTTCAGATTTAGATATAGCTCCCATATATATTTTCTTCCGATTTAATGTAAATGGCGTACGAAAGTCCTTATATATTTTTTGATTTGCACAAAATTTGGCATAACGTGTTGAATAAAGTCTAGAATGATGTTTGTTAAATTTCATGAAAATCGGTTCAGATTTGGATATAGCTCCCATATATATTTTCGTCCGATTTTAGGTAAATTGTGTACCAAAGTCCCTTAAAATCTTTCGACCAGCACGAAATTTGGCACAGCGTAATGAATTAGGTCTAGAATGATGTGTGTTAAATTTCGTGAATATCGGTTCAAATTTAGATATAGCTCCCATATATATTTTCGTCCGATTTTAGGTAAATGGTGGACCAAAGGCCTTATATATCCTTCGATTTGCACGAAATTTGGCAGAGCGTTCTGAATTAGGCCTAGAACGATGTGTGTGAAGTTTTCTGAAAATCGGTTCAGATTTAGATATAGCTCCCATATATATTTTCGTCCGATTTCAGGTAAATGGTGCACCAAAGCCCCTATATATCATACGATTTGCACGAAATTTGGCATAGCGTACTGAATTAAGTCTATAATGATGTGTGCGAAGTTTCGTGAAAATCGGCTCATATTTAGATATAGCTCCCATATATATCTTCGTCCGATTTAAGGTAAATGGTGTACCAAAGTCCCTATATATCTTTCGATTTGCACGAAATTTGACACATCGAACCTTATTGGGTCTAGAATGATGTGTGCGAAGTTTCGTGAAAATCGTCCGATTTAAGGTAAATGGTGCACCAAAGTCCCTATATATCTTTCGATTTGCACGAAATTTGGCACAGCGTAATGAATTAGGTCTAGAATGATGTGTGTTAAGTTTCCTGAAAATCGGTTCAGATTTAGATATAGCTTCTATATCTGACCAAATGAAAAATTTAGTATCGGTTGCAGAATGACATGTTTATGGATCCAATTTCATTTTTCTGGTCCTTTAAATATTAAATCCTTTAATTCTTTTGAATTTTGTCTTCAAACTTAGTTATTGAAATCTTAGAAAATATTTGCGAAATTAATTATCGACCTACACATTTATATATTTAGTTTGTGTATGCGAAAAAATTCCAAATAACTTAATAAAATTAATTAAATCTGACCAGGACGAAGCAACTTAAAAGAAAACTTGGCAATTAGCCAGACAAAAAACTGGCGAATTTCATTCAAATGTTAAATTAGTTAAGTTCTGTTTTTTTCCAATAAAATTAATTAGCACAGGAGACATGAAACTTTGTTTGAAAAAGCAAAAAAAAATGTTTGTTTTTCTTTAAAATACCCCAGTCAAGCTAAAAAAAAAATTCTAGAATGCCAACTTTAATCCTGAAGTTTTATCTGCATTTGTTTTACGAATAATCCCCTTTAAAAAATTTCAAAATATACTGGGAATTAAATTATCCCAGGGCTGTGTTTTTCTTTCTTGCTCCCTTCCTCTTAAATTAAGTAAATACAAAAAAAATTAACAATGGCAGCCTAAAAGTATGCTTTACAATTTTGCTCAAAATAGCCAGGGTCTGAAATTTTTGTTCGCCACATCATTTCCCCTCCATTCGCAGTCGCATTTGCACAAGTTTTTCGCTTTTGTTTATCCAACCAGGTGTTAAATGTTCACAGCAAATGTACAATCCCTTAGAGCCTAATTATATGCTATACAAATTGAAAATGAAATTGTTAAATTAGCACGGAGACAAAAGACGTAACTTATGCACACCAAGAAAGAGAGAGCGAGGTAAACAAAGAGGAAGTGAAAAAGAGGAAAAAAGGAAATGTTAACACAAAAGCCACTTTAAAACTGTAAGAAATTCTTAAAGCTATCTCTCTTTTGTGTTGCATACATCTAGGATGAACAAAAAAAAAACATTTCTTTTAATTAATGCTTTAATTTCGCAATTTAAAGAAAAGAAGTTGCTGCAAATGATGACCAGTTTTGTATTCTTTTCCACTGAGGCTATTTTAAACAGACCCGTGTTTTTTTCTGTCCTTTTTTGTCTGTTGGCAAAAACCACTTCAAAAGATTGGGACGAAAGAAACAGCTGGGTTTTTTTGAATTTAAGTTTTTATTCTGTGCGTGTGTTGGTTTTCCTTTCTTCTTTCGTTTTTGCTCTGATTCTTTTAGGCTAATTAAGTTCGGTTCTTCTGTTCGGAATTGTGCCAACAAAAAGGGAATGCATTTTTGTTACACAAGAAAAGAAAATAAACTGAATGGTGGCCAGAGATACAGAGATACTGGCAGCTAGTTTTCACTTTCTTTTCAGAAAACCCCCAAAAAGTAGGCAACATTTTAAATTTAAATGAAAATTAAAAGTCTGTAGTCATCTGTACAACTAAAAGTATGCTTTAAAATTAATTTTTTTAAAATCAGCCTCATGATAGGCTTTGATTTTTATACCCTTCACCACACGGTGGTACAGGGTATTATGTCATTGTGCATATGTTTGTAACAGGCAAAAATAATCGAGATAGACCCATGGTTCCTTTTGAGAATGTGCACAGAATCACTTTCTGAGTCGATCCGTCAAATTAGTCGTCCGTCTGTTGGTGTTAAATTGTAAACAATGGTGCACCAAAGTCCCTATATATCTTTCGATTTGCACGAAATTTGGCACATCGTACTAAATTAAGTCTAGAACGATGTCTGCCAAGTTTCATGAAAATCGGTCCAGATTTAAATATAGCTACCATATATAGTTTCGTCCGATTTCATGTAAATGGTGCACCAAAGTCTCTAGATATCCTTCGATTTGCACGAAATTTGGCATTACGGACTGAATTGAGTCTAGAGTGATGTCTGCCAAGTTTCGTGAAAATCGATCCAGATTTAGATATAGCTCCCATATATAGTTTCGTCCGATTTCAGGTAAATGGTGCACCAAATACCCTATATATCTTTCGATGTGCACGAAATTTGGCACAGCGTAATAAATTAAGTCTAGAATGATGTCTGCCAAGTTTCGTGCAAATCGGTTCAGATTTAGATATAGCTCCCATATATAGTTTCGTCCGATTTCATGTAAATGGTGCACCAGGGTCCCTCTAAATCTTTCGATTTGCACGAAATGTGGCATAACGTTCTGAATTGAGTCTAGAATGATGTGTGCTAAGTTTCGTGAAAATCGGTTCAGATTTAGATATAGCTCCCATATATAGTTTCGTCCGATTTCATGTAAATGGTGCACAAAAGTCCCTATGTATCTTTCGATTTGCACGAAATTTTGCACTACGTACTGGCTTAAGCCTAGAATGATGTGTACTAAGTTTCATGAAAATCGGTTCAGATTTCGATATAGCTCCCATATATATTTTCGTCCGACTTAATGTAAATCGTGCACCAAAGTCCCTATATATCTTTCGATTTGCGCGAAATTTGGCATAGCGTACTGAATTGAGCCTAGAGTGATGTCTGCGAAGTTTCGTGAAAATTTGTCCAGATTTAGATATAGCTCCCATATATATTTTCGTCCGATTTCATGTAAATGGTGCACCAAAGTGCCTACATATCTTTCGATTTGCACGAAATTTTGCACAGCGTATTGAATTGAGCCTAGAGTGATGTCTGCCAAATTTCGTGAAAATTGGTTCAGATTTAGATATAGCTCCCATATATAGTTTCGTCCGATTTCATGTAAATGGTGCACCAGGGTCCCTATATATCTTTCGATTTGCACGAAATTTGGCATAACGTACTGAATTGCTCCTAGAATGTTGTCTGCCAAGTTTCGTGAAAATCGGTTCAGATTAAGATATAGCTCCCTTATATATTTTCGTCCGATTTCGTGTAAATGGTGCACCAAAGTCCCTATATATCCTTTGATTTGCACGGAATTTGGCATAACGTACGGAACTGAGCCTAGAATGATGTGCGCTAAGTTTCTTGAAAATCGGTTAAGGTTAAGATATAGCTCCCATATATATTTTCGTCCGATTTAAGGTAAACGGTACACCAAAGACCCTACTTATCTTTCGGTGTGCACGAAATTTTGCACAGCCTACTGAATTGAGCCTAGAGAGATGTCTGCCAAGTTTCGCGAAAATCGGTTCAGATTTAGATATAGCTCACATATATATTTTCGTCCGATTTTTTGTAAATAGGGCACAAAAGTCCCCATATATCCTTCGAAATTTGACATAACGTACTGAATTGAGCCTAGAAAGATGTGTGCCAAATTTCGTGGAAATCGGTTCAGATTTAGGTTAAGCTCTTGTATATATTTTCATCCGATTTTAGGTAAATGGTGCACCAAAGTCCACATATATCTTTCGATTTTTGGCACAGCGTACTGAATTGAGTCTAGAATGATGTGTGCTAAGTTTCGTGAAGATCCGTTCAGATTTTGATATAGCTCCCATATAAATGGTGCTCCAATCTCCTAATCTTTGTCCGATTAAGACGAAATTTTGCACAACGTTTGAAATGTACAATATACCCGTAGTGGTGAAGGATATCATATAGTCGGTACCGTACTTGCCTCTTAAAAATGAATTTATTTCCATCAAATGCTATGTTTTCACAAACAACCCACACACGAAAAAAATTCCCGGAAAAAATGCTCATAATTATAGCACGCCTCAAAGTATGCTTTAATTTATTATTTTCATTCCTTTACGAACATTTCATTTCCCCATCATTAGTTCCTGTAATAATCACTCAATCAATATAACACCCTTCCAATTTCAATGTGGAAAAAATAAAAATGAAAAGAACCAAAATGAAGCATGGAAATTGTTATTGATTTCCCCATGCCATGATGAATGTCCGAATCAGTTTTTCCGCACACAAACGCACACAAAAACATTTTGATGGGCTTTTAATAAAATTGAAAATTTTCCAATTTCACCATATAGCATTCATATTGTAATGGCCGAGAATGTGTAAAGATGTGTGTGTGAGAAGATGTGTTAGTGTGTATATTGGTGCGTGTTTGTAATCGAATATGGAATTCGTTAGTCGTTCATTTCATTTTTGGCACTTCCATTCCACAAAAATTATTAATGTCCATACACACACAACAAGAGAAAGGACATTCAAACATGAAGAGGCCCAACAGCGTAACGTATAAATCCTTGCCAATCCCACATATCATTTGGAGCACTTTTCATCAGGATTATTACTCAAGGGATTCTTTTTTTACGATTCATTAATGCGGTGAAATGTTTTCTCTGCTTTGCTCAATATTAGGAGAAAACATAGTCGCCTTTTAGGGGCACTACATATATAATGAGAAAGTATTTCGTAATGTAAACTGGAAAAAATTCACGCCATCTGTAATACCCAAAAAAAATTTTAAAAGTCATCCTCAGGGGTCCTGAGGAATTTTTTTTCTATAGAAAAAAGGGAAATTTTTTCTATAGAAAAAAGGGAATTTTTTTCTATTGAAAAAAGGGAATTTTTTTCTATAGAAAAAAGGGAATTTTTTTTCTATAAGAAAAAGGAAATTTTTTCTATGGAAAAAGGGAATTTTTTATAGAAAAAAGTCATCCTAAGGGACCTGAGGAATTTTTTCTATAGAAAAATGTCATCCTCAGGGACCTGAGGAATTTTTTTCTACAGAAAAAAGTCATCCTCAGGAACCTGAGGGTTTTTTTCTATAGAAAAAAGTCATCCTCAGGAACCTGAGGGATTTTTTTCTATAGAAAAAAGTCATCCTCAGGAACCTGAGGGATTTTTTCTATAGAAAAAAGTCATCCTTAGGGGTCCTGTGGAATTTTTCTATAGAAAAAAGTCATCCTTAGGGGTCCTGAGGAATTTTTTCTATAGAAAAAAAGTCATCCTCAGGGTACCTGAGGAATTTTTTTCTGATTCTTAATTTATTTAACCAATCAATGTTCAATTCCTTTTTATTGTCCTTGTCTTCACCAATCTCCCCCCTCCCCTCTCACGCCTTAAGATGTACTCTATAGAAAAAAGGGAATTTTTTATAGAAAAAAGTCATCCTCGGGGACCTGAGGAATTTTTTTCTATAGAAAAAGTCATTCTCAGGGACCTGAGGAATTTTTTCTATAGAAAAAGAGACACCTCAGGGACCTGAGGAATTTTTTCTATAGAAAAAAATCATCCTCAGGGATCCTGAGGAATTTTTTTCTATAGAAAAAAGTCATCCTGAGGGATCCAGAGGAATTTTTTTCTATAGAAAAAAGTCATCCTTAGGGGTCTTGAGGAATTTTTTTCTATAGAAAAAAGGGAATTTTTTATAGAAAAAAGTCATCCTCGGGGTCCTGAGGATTCTTTTTTCTATAGAAAAAAGTCATCCTCCGGGTCCTGAGGATTCTTTTTTTTATAGAAAAAAGTCATCGTCAGGGACCTGAGGAATTTTTTTCTATAGAAAAAAGTCATCCTCAGGGACCTGAGGAATTTTTTTCTATAGAAAAAAAGGCACCTCAGGAATCTGAGGAATTTTTTCTATAAAAAAAGACACTTTAGGGACCTGAGGAATTTTTTTTCTACAGAAAAAAAGTCATCAGAGATCTGAGGATTTTTTTCTATAGAAAAAGTCATTCTCAGGGACCTGAGGAATTTTTTCTATAGAAAAAGAGGCACCTCAGGGACCTGAGGAATTTTTTCTATAGAAAAAAGTCATCCTCAGGGATCCTGAGGAATTTTTTTCTATAGAAAAAAGTCATCCTGAGGGATCCAGAGGAATTTTTTTCTATAGAAAAAAGTCATCCTTAGGGGTCCTGAAGAATTTTTTTCTATAGAAAAAAGGGAATTTTTTATAGAAAAAAGTCATCCTCGGGGTCCTGAGGATTCTTTTTTCTATAGAAAAAAGTCATCCTCGGGGTCCTGAGGATTCTTTTTTTATAGAAAAAAGTCATCCTCGGGGTCCTGAGGATTCTTTTTTTATAGAAAAAAGTCATCGTCAGGGACCTGAGGAATTTTTTCTATAGAAAAAAGTCATCCTCAGGGACCTGAGGAATTTTTTTCTATAGAAAAAAGTCATCCTCAGGGACCTGAGGAATTTTTTTCTATAGAAAAAAGTCATCCTCAGGGACCTGAGGAATTTTTTTCTATAGAAAAAGTCATCCTCAGGGACCTGAGGAATTTTTTTCTATAGAAAAAAGTCATCCTCAGGGACCTGAGGAATTTTTTTCTATAGAAAAAAGTCATCCTCAGGGACCTGAGGAATTTTTTTCTATAGAAAAAAGTCATCCTCAGGGACCTGAGGAATTTTTTTCTATAGAAAAAAGTCATCCTCAGGGACCTGAGGAATTTTTTTCTATAGAAAAAAGTCATCCTCAGGGACCTGAGGAATTTTTTTCTATAGAAAAAAGTCATCCTCAGGGACCTGAGGAATTTTTTTCTATAGAAAAAAGTCATCCTCAGGGACCTGAGGAATTTTTTTCTATAGAAAAAAGTCATCCTCAGGGACCTAAGGAATTTTTTTCTATAGAAAAAAAGTCATCCTCACGGTTCCTGAGGAATTTTTTTCTATAGAAAGGAGTCATCCTCAGGGATCCTGAGGATTTTTTTCTATAGAAAAATGTCATCCTCAGGGACCTGAGGAATTTTTTTCTATAGAAAAGTCATCCTCAGCGGTCCTGAGGAATTTTTTTCTATAGAAAAGTCATCCTTAGGGTCCTGAGAAATTTTTTTCTATCCTCAGAGTTCTGAGGATTTTTTTCCATAGAAAAAATTCATCCTCAGGTTCCTGAAATTTTGTTTCTATAGAAAACACAATTTTTCCTGTGTTTTTTTTAAGTGTTGGCCCGGTACTCCACCACCTCGCCTTAATATATGCTTTTATTTTTATATCCTCAAATGTAGTTTTTGTTGTTGCTATTGTTACGCACGATTTTAGTATTCCTGGTGCGATTTTTCATTTTCGTTACACAAATCCATCTTCTTCTTCTTGAAAATGTATTCAATTTTCTACATGTCCTTTCGAAGCATCCACCTACGATGGCTGGAAGGACGAAGAAATCGAAAAAAAAAATCCTGCTAGTAGATTTTTTCTTTCTTGTTGTTGTAGTTGTTATTTTTATCAATCATTTAAACACGTCTGTGAACTGCAGGTTAATCATGTGTGAGTGTGTAGGCACACACATCCATACATATGTGTGTGTGTCTCTGTTACTTTCACATCGTTAAGCCGGGATATTCAGTTGTCATCGTCTTCTTCTTCAACTGGCTGTCCTCATCAAGAATGGTTCGTTCTTACCTGATATGTCGCGTTATTGTCAATCGGCGGAAGTTAGTGGTGCTTATGGATGTATTTTTATTGCTTGCTAACATGTTGTTGTAATTGTTGATGTCTCTGTTCTTCTTGCTGTCCATGTCATTTAGAGCCTTGTGTTGTTCTGCATTCATACATCGAGTGGCATTTGTCAAGGTAGATTACCATGGGTCTGCCCAGGTCCCAATGTGTGTGTTGTTGTCCTATTATAACCATCAAGAGAATGTAGCAACAACAAGAACAACAAACCCATTTCGTTAGGCATAAAAACCTCTGAAACATTTGTCGGTCGATTGAATGGTTGTACGCTTGATTGAAGTTCGGCATCATCTCACGAAGTGTATTGTAATATATTGTTATTGCCGGATATTCAATGTAAGTACTCAGTCATTCGATGGAGGACAACGACTACGGCATATTTATGCATATGAGGTATGAAGTGCGGCTATGTGTAGGAATGTGTGTGTGTGTGGGGTCTCAGGGTAAATATAGTTCCATTTAACTAACAGCGTAAGCAGGGTATATGTATGTGTGCGTGTGGGGAACAACAACATTTGTTGGTTTATGATTATTGCAATTTCAGCTTCATTGACTATTGTCGGATCGTAGTTCGGAATGGTGTTATTATTTTTTTCAGTTCAGTTCGAAATCATTTATTTTTGTGTGTTTCCGGCAATATTGAAATTGGAATAGGGGTAACTATAGGGCAGATTTTGTGGGTGAGCTATTGATTTTGATCATTTATTTCCACACACAATTGTTGTTATTAATATTGTTGTAGTTTTCCGGAACAACACTTTTATGTGTGTAAGGAAAACAAATAGGGGTTTGAGAGGTTATTTATTTTATGATTATTAGGAACAATACCCTAAAAATTATTTTTGGGGTTTTTGCAGGAGCAGATTTTTTAAAAAATATTTTTTTGGTATTACAGAAGAAAACAAATCCTCAGGACCCTGAAGAATTTTTATTCTATAGAAAAAAGTCATCCTCATGGGTCCTGACGATTTTTTTCTATAGAAAAAAGTCATCCTCAGGGGTCAAATCTTTTTCTATAGAAAAAAGTCATCCTCAGGGTTCCTGAGGATTTTTTTCTGTAGAAAAAAGTCATCCTCAGGGTTCCTGAGGATTTTTTTCTGTAGAAAAAAAGTCTCCTCAGGGTCCTGAGGAATTTTTTTCTATAGGAAAAAGTGTCCTCAGGGTCATGAGGAATTTTTTCTATAGAAAAAATTGTCCTCAGGGTGCTGAGAAATTTTTTTCTATAGAAAAAAGTCATTCTATAGAAATATGTATCCCCAGGGTACTGAGGAATTTTTTTCTATAGAAAAATGTATCCTCAGGGGGTCCTGAGGAATTTTCTATAGAAAACGATACCTCAGTGTCCTGAGAAATTTTTCGATAGAAAAAAGTGTCCTCAGGGTCCTGCGGAATTTTTTTCTATAGAAAAAAAGTGTCCTCAGGGTCCTGCGGAATTTTTTTCTATAGAAAAAAATGTCCTCAGGGTCCTGCGGAATTTTTTTCTATAGAAAAAAGTGTCCTCAGGTTGCTGAGGAATTTTTTTCTATAGAAAAAAGTCATTCTATAGAAAAATGTATCCTCAGGGTCCTGAGGAATTTTATTCTATAGAAAAATGTATCCTCAGGGGTCCTGAGGAATTTTCTATAGAAAAAGATACCTCAGTGCCCTGAGGATTTTTTTCTATTGAAAAGAGTATCCTGAGGGACCTGAGGATTTTTTTCTATAGAAAAAAGTATCCTCAGGTTCTTAAGGAATTTTTTTTTTCGATAAAAAAGGTATCCTCAGGTCCCTGAGGATGACTTTTTTCTAAAAAAATCCTCGGGTCCCCCTGAGGATGACTTTTTTCTATAGAAAAAAGATACCTCAGGTCCCGCTAAGGATGACTTTTTTTGTAGAAAAAATTCATTCCAGGTCCCCC